>NC_034189.2:6510109-6512609 GCF_002021735.2 Oncorhynchus kisutch | reverse complement strand
CATAAACTCATCTGCCCCCTATGGGATAGGAGGGGAATGACAAGACAGTTGCACACAGGAAGACCCAAGATGATGAAATCAGTTATCAGATTGATTATCTACTTACCTGCCTGGTTGCTAGCCTGTTAGCTTGCCTGCCTGCTTGCCTGCCTGCCTACTTATCTGCCTGTTTGTTTGCCAGACTACTTACCTGCCTGGTTGTCTGCCTACTTACCTGCCTGCCTGCCTGCCTACTTATCTGCCTGTTTTCTTGTCTGCTTGCTTACCGGCCTGTTTGCTTGTCTGCCTGCTTACCTGCCTGTTTTATCGTCTGCCTGCTTACCTGCCTGTTTTATCGTATGCCTGCTTACCTGCCTGTTTGCTTGTATGCCTGCTTACCTGCCTGTTTGCTTGTATGCCTGCTTACCTGCCTGTTTTATTGTCTGCCTGCTTACCTGCCTGTTTTATTGTCTGTCTGCTTACCTGCATGCTTACCTGCCTGTTTGCTTGTCTGCCTGCTTACCTGCCTGTTTTATTGTCTGCCTGCTTACCTGCCTGATTTATTGTCTGCCTGCTTATCAGCCTGTTTGATTGTCTGCCTACTTACCTGCCTGTTTGCTTGTCTGCCTGCTTACCTGCCTTTTTGCTTGTCTGCCTACTTACCTGCCTGTTTTATTGTCTGCCTGCTTACCTGCCTGTTTTCTTGTCTGTCTCGCTTGAATTAAATATTGGTCAATTCATGAATATTGCCGGACTCACATATGTATCCTGATCGTACAGCTCCACCACAACGTTAGGAGGGCTTCTCTCTGTCACATCAGCATCTCCAAACACCTCCACCTCGTAGAAGATGAGTGTCTGGTCCCAGGTGGGGTTCAACGTGTTACGCACAGTCACAGTCTTCTGGCTCTGATGGAGGAACGAAACTATGGCATAGGAATCTGGAGGAGAGGGGGAGAGAGAGAGGGGAGGGAGGTAGAGAGAGAGAGGTAGAGTAGGGAGGTAGAGAGGGAGACCAGGGAGTGGGGGAGGTAGAGAGGGAGAGCAGGGAGAGGGAGGGGAGAGAGAGTAGGAGGGAGAGGGAGAGGGAGAGAGAGAGATAGGGGGAGAGAGGGAGGGGGGAGAGAGGGAGAAAGAGGGAGAGAGAGAGATAGGGGGAGAGAGGGAGGGGGAGAGAGGGAGAGAGAGAGAGAGGGAGAGAGAGAGATAAGGGGAGAGAGGGAGGGGGAGAGAGGGAGAAAGAGGGAGAGAGAGGGAGGGGGAGAGAGGGAGAGAGAGAAAGAGAGGGGGAGAGAGAGAGAAAGAGAGGGGGATGGGGGAGAGAGGGAGAGAAAGAGGGAGGGGTTTAAACCAGGTTGGATTCAGGGAGTGGTGGACGAAGGACATTATGGTATAGACTCTTAGAATTAAGGGTTCTTTGGCTGTCCCCATAGGAAAACCATGTTTGGTTCCACATAGAACAATTTTTGGTTCCAGGTAGAACCATTTTGGGTTCCATGTAGAACCCTCTGTGGAAAGGGTTCTGCATGGAACCCAAAAGGGTTCAACCTGGAACCAAAAGGGTTCTTCAAAGGGTTATCCTCCTGCCTCTTCTCCTGGAGACAGCAGAGAAACTATTTTAGGTTTTAGGTTCTACTTTTTCAATGAATGTCGTCTAGAAAACCTAGACACAAAGACACACCAACCATTTAACCTCATGGCAAACACAAACCATCTAACCTCATGGCAAACACAAACCATCTAACCTCATGGCAAACACAAACACACACCAACCATCTAACCGCATGGCAAACACACAAACCATCTAACCTCATGGCAAACACAAACACATGATACTACCCCAGAATATTATGTAATTTATCACAAGATATCTAGTGGCCCTTTTGGGTCATATTAACACAGCAGTCTGGCCCTGTCACGTTAAAATAGACATTAGGCACCCTATTCCCTATATAGTGCACTACTTTAGACCAGTGCTGGCACCCTATTCCCTATATAGTGCACTACTTTAGACCAGGGCTGGCACCCTATTCCCTACATAGTGCACTACTTTAGACCGGGGCTGGCACCCTATTCCCTATATAGTGCACTACTTTAGACCAGGACTGGCACCCTATTCCCTATATAGTGCACTACTTTAGACCAGTGCTGGCACCCTATTCCCTATATAGTGCACTACTATAGACCAGTGCTGGCACCCTATTCCCTATATAGTGCACTACTATAGACCAGTGCTGGCACCCTATTCCCTATATAGTGCACTACTATAGACCAGTGCAAGACAAAATATTTAAATTCATTTGAACAAGGTATGGTAATAGGTGTCAGGCGTACCGGTTTGTCAAGAACTGCAAAGCTGCTGGGTTTTTCATGCTCTACAGTTTCCCGTGTGTATCAAGAATGGTCCACCACCCAAAGGACATCCAGCCAACTTGACACAACTGTGGGAAGCATTGGAATCAACATGGGCCTGCATCCCTGTGGAACGCTTGACACCTTGTAGAGCCCATGACCCGAAGAA
>NC_034189.2:6450109-6505109 GCF_002021735.2 Oncorhynchus kisutch | reverse complement strand
GTGACCATAGAGGGAACAGCATGTCTACTGGGGTGGAGGCAGAGTAAAGACCATTGAGAGGGTGGGGGGGGGTGACCATAGAGGGAACAGCATGTATGTCTACTGGGGTGGAGGCAGAGGGGGAGTAGTGGTGGGTAGCAGGTAAGGTAGAAGGGTAAGGTTGAAGATAGGGAAGCAGGTAAGGAAGCAGAGTAAGGTGGCAGGGAAGGTAGCAGGGTAAGGTAGCAGGGAAGGTGGCAGGTAAGTTAGCAGGGTAAGGTGGCAGGTAAGTTAGCAGGGTAAGGTGGCAGGTAAGTTAGCAGGGTAAGGTAGAAGGGTAAGGTAGCAGGGTAAGGTAGAAGGGTAAGGTAGCAGGGAAGGTAGCAGGGAAGGTGGCAGGTAAGGTAGCAGGGTAAGGTGGCAGGTAAGGTAGCAGGGTAAGGTAGAAGGGTAAGGTAGCAGGGTAAGGTAGCAGGGTAAGGTAGCAGGCTAAGGTAGCAGGCTAAGGTGGCAGGGTAAGGTGGCAGGGTAAGGTATTAGGGTAAAGTAGAAGGGTAAGGTATTAGGGTAAGGTAGCAGGGTAAGGTATTAGGGTAAGGTATTAGGGTAAGGTAGCAGGGTAAGGTAGCAGGGTAAGGTAGCAGGGTAAGGTAGCAGGGTAAGGTGGAAGGTAAGATAGCAGGTAAGGTAGCAGGGTAAGGTAGCAGGGTAAGGTAGCAGGGTAAGGTGGAAGGTAAGGTAGAAGGTAAGGTAGCAGGTAAGGTAGAATGTAAGGTAGCAGGGTAAGATAGCAGGGTAAGTCAGCAGGTAAGATAAAATGTAAGATAGCAGGGTAAGATAGCAGGGTAAGGTAGCATGTAAGGTAGCAGGGTAAGATAGCAGGTAAGGTAGCAGGTAAGGTAGCAGGTAAGGTAGCAGGGTAGGGTAGCAGGTAAGGTTGCAGGTCAGGTAGCAGGGAAGGTAGCAGGTCAGGTAGCAGGGAAGGTAGCAGGTCAGGTAGAAGGTAAGGTAGCAGGGTAAGGAAGCAGGTAAGGTAGAAGGGTAAGCTAGTAGGGTAAAGGAGCAGGGTAAGGTAGCAGGGTAAGGTAGCAGGGTAAGCTAGTAGGGTAAGGTAGCAGGGTAAGCTAGTAGGGTAAGGTAGCAGGGTAAGGTAGCAGGGTAAGCTAGTAGGGTAAGCTAGTAAGGTAAGGTATTAGGGTAAGCTAGTAGGGTAAGGTAGTAGGGTAAGGTAGCAGGGTAAGGTAGCAGGGTAAGGTAGCAGGGTAAGGTAGCAGGGTAAGGTAGTAGGGTAAGCTAGTAGGGTAAGGTAGCAGGGTAAGGTAGCAGGGTAAGCTAGTAGGGTAAGGTAGCAGGGTAAGGTAGCAGGGTAAGCTAGTAGGGTAAGCTAGTAGGGTAAGGTAGCAGGGTAAGGTAGCAGGGTAAGCTAGTAGGGTAAGGTAGAAGGGTAAGGTAGCAGGGTAAGCTAGTAGGGTAAGGTAGAAGGGTAAGGTAGCAGGGTAAGCTAGTAGGGTAAGGTAGAAGGGTAAGGGTGACACCTGACTTCATACTTTAGAAGCCTTTTCTATTGAATTAATTATTCCATTCTATTCTCCTCTGCTCTATTCTATTCGTCCTCCACTCCTCTTCATAGTCATTCTAGGGTCACAGTCTAGTTCCTGTATATCTGGGAGCAATTACAGGTTTCCATGGCGGCCACCTGTTGCTACGGACGTCACCAGGGGAGACAGGTGTGCCTGATTGGAACCAGAGCTCTCCCAGAATACACCACAGGTGGATGACAGATGGAGAGAGATAGAGAAAGGAGGGAAGAGGTAGAAAGAAAGAGAGAGAGAGAAAAAGTAAGAGATAGAGACTGACCGGGTAGCTGGCAGGTTTATGAGGAGACAGATTTCGTTAAGAGTGGTACAAATGTCCTTTCAGTTGTTGGATGCAGATGTTAAATAATGATGAGAAGGGTTTTTATACATCAATAATATTTAGATATTAAACCCTTGACTGCAGAATTCATATGAAGCCAAAGACAGATTTATGTTTCTAGATTAGTTTATAAGAGGGGTCAGCTTTTCATCTTGTCTTTTATTACTCTCTCTCCCTCTCTCTCTTCCTCCCTCTCTCTCTCCCCATCTCTCTCTCCCTCCCTCCCCATCTCTCTCTCCCTCCCTCCCCATCTCTCTCTCCCTCCCTCCCATCTCTCTCTCCCTCCCTCCCCATCTCTCTCTCCCTCCCTCCCCATCTCTCTCTCCTCCCTCCCTCTCTCTCCCTCCCCATCTCTCTCTCCCTCCCTCCCCATCTCTCTCTCTCTCCCTCCCCATCTCTCTCTCTCTCCTCTCTCTCTCTCTCTCTCTCTCTCTCTCTCTCTCTCTCTCTCTCTCTCTCTCCCTCTCCCTCCCTCCCTCCCTCCCTCCCTCCCTCCCTCCCTCCCTCCCTCCCTCCCTCTCCTTGACTCTTGCTCCCTCTCCCTCTCCTTGACTCTTGCTCCCTCTCCCTCTCCTTGACTCTTGCTCCCTCTCCTCTCCTTGACTCTTGCTCCCTCTCCCTCTCCTTGACTCTTGCTCCCTCTCCCTCTCCTTGACTCTTGCTCCCTCTCCCTCTCCTTGACTCTTGCTCCCTCTCCTTGACTCTTGCTCCCTCTCCTTGACTCTTGCTCCCTCTCCTTGACTCTTGCTCCCTCTCCCTCTCCTTGACTCTTGCTCCCTCTCCCTCTCCTTGACTCTTGCTCCCTCTCCCTCTCCTTGACTCTTGCTCCTCTCCTTGACTCTTGCTCCCTCTCCTTGACTCTTGCTCCGCTCTCCTTGACTCTTGCTCCTCTCCTTGACTCTTGCCTCCCTCTCCCTCTCCTTGACTCTTGCTCCCTCTCCCTCTCCTTGACTCTTGCTCCCTCTCCCTCTCCTTGACTCTTGCTCCCTCTCCCTCTCCTTGACTCTTGCTCCCTCTCCCTCTCCTTGACTCTTGCTCCCTCTCCCTCTCCTTGACTCTTGCTCCCTCTCCCTCTCCTTGACAATCCATCTCTCTCCCTCTCTTCTCAGTGTAAGAATTAGATATTGCTTCTTACTGTGGAAGAGGCAGGAAATGGTAGGGCGGTTGACCCCAAGGTCGCCGTCACAGATTTCTCATCACTCTTATCCTCCGTCACACTCCCCTGGCGAAAGATAACAACAGATTCAGAAAACACCTCTCATCCCTCTATATTTTACCCTTCATCCTTAAACCTACCCTCTTCAAACCTATTCCCCCCTCTTTCCCAAAGTCTATATCGGTCTCTCTTTCTCTCCTCCTCCCACCATCCCCCACTACTCTCTCACCAGTGAACACTCCAGGGCGAAGATAGCAGCAGGTCCCGTCTTCTCCAGTGGTTCCATACGACATCTCCATCTCCTCCTCCTGAATGAGTCTGTCTTCCGGGGTTTAAGATGGAACCTCCATCCAAACAGAGATGCATACTCCCATCCCTCTCTCTCTGCTTCATCTGGTCGCTGCTATAGAGGGTGAAGAGAGAGGGAGGGAGGGGGAAGAGAGAGGGAAGAGAGAGGGGAGAGAGAGGGGGAGGAAGAGAGAGGGGAGAGAGAGGGGGAGGAAGAGAGAGGGGAGAAAGAGAGAGGGGAGAGAGAGGGGAGAAAGAGGGGAGAGAGAGGGGGAGGAAGAGAGAGGGGAGAAAGAGAGAGGGGAGAGAGGGGAGAAAGAGGGGAGAAAGAGCGAGGGGAGAGAGAGAGAAGAGAGAGAGGGAAGATAGAGGGAAGAGAGGGGAGAAAGAGAGAGGGGAGAAAGAGGGGAGAAAGAGAGAGGGGAGAGAGACAGAGGGAAGAGAGAGGGAAGAGAGAGGGGAGAAAGAGAGAGGGAAGAGTGGGAAGAGAGAGGAAAGAGAGAGGGAAGAGAGTGGGAAGAGAGAGGGAAGAGAGAGGGAAGAGAATGGGAAGAGAGGGAAGAGAGAGGGGAGAAAGAGAGAAGGGAGAGAGGGGGGAGAAAGAGAGAGGGAAGAGAGAGGGAAGAGAGTGGGAAGAGAGAGGGAAGAGAGAGGGAAGAGAGAGGGAAGAGAGAGGGGAGAGAGAGGGAAGAGAGAGAGGGGGAGGAAGAGTGGGAGGAAGAGAGAGGGAAGAGATAGGGAAGAGAGAGTGGGAGGAAGAAAGAAGGAAGAGAGAGTGGGAGGAAGAGAGAGGGAAGAGACACAGGAAGAAGAGAAAGAGGAGGAAGAGAGAGGGGGAGGAAGAGAGAGGGGGAGGAAGAGAGAGTGGGAGGAAGAGAGAGGGGGAAGAAGAGAGAGGGAAGAGAGAAGGGAGGGAGAGAGGGGGAGGAAGAGAGAAGGGGAGGAAGAGAGATGGAGAGGGAAGAGAGGAGAGGAGGAAGAGCGTGAAGAGAGAAGGGGAGGAAGAGAGAGGGAAGAGAGAAGGGGAGGGCGAGAGAGGGAAGAGAGAAGGAGATTTTTGAGGGTTGGAATGTTTCATCACTAACAGAGTGGGTTCCAACTCTACTCTGATCTGTGTACTCAGAGTGCCCCCATGTGGACAAATCTGTGTACTCAGAGTGCCCCCTTGTGGACAAATCTGTGTAAAATCACAGAAAGTGTGACCTGTACAGTACCTAACGGTCTCTGTGTAATCTCTACAGACCTGTCCAGTATCTAATGATCTCTGTGTAATCTCTACAGACATGTCCAGTATCTGACGGTCTCTGTGTAATCTCTACAGACCTGTCCAGTATCTAACAGTCTCTGTGTAATCTCTATCTGTCCAGTATCTAACAGTCTCTGTGTAATCTCTACCTGTCCAGTATCTAACAGTCTCTGTGTAATCTCTACCTGTCCAGTATCTAACAGTCTCTGTGTAATCTCTACAGACCTGTCCAGTATCTAACGGTCTCTGTGTAATCTCTACCTGTCCAGTATCTAACAGTCTCTGGGTAATCTCTACCTGTCCAGTATCAAACGGTCTCTGTGTAATCTCTACCTGTCCAGTATCTAACAGTCTCTGTGTAATCTCTACAGACCTGTCCAGTATCTAATTGTCTCGGTGCAATGTCTACCTGTCCAGTATCAAACAGTCTCTGTGTAATCTCTACCTGTCCAGTATCTAACAGTCTCTGTGTAATCTCTACCTGTCCAGTATCTAACAGTCTCTGTGTAATCTCTACCTGTCCAGTATCTAACAGTCTCTGTGTAATCTCTACCTGTCCAGTATCTAACAGTCTCTGTGTTATCTCTACAGACCTGTCCAGTATCTAACGGTCTCTGTGTAATCTCTACCTGTCCAGTATCTAACAGTCTCTGGGTAATCTCTACCTGTCCAGTATCAAACGGTCTCTGTGTAATCTCTACCTGTCCAGTATCTAACAGTCTCTGTGTAATCTCTACAGACCTGTCCAGTATCTAATTGTCTCTGTGTAATGTCTACCTGTCCAGTATCAAACAGTCTCTGTGTAATCTCTACCTGTCCAGTATCTAACAGTCTCTGTGTAATCTCTACCTGTCCAGTATCTAACAGTCTCTGTGTAATCTCTACAGACCTGTCCAGTATCTGACGGTCTCTGTGTAATCTCTACAGACCTGTCCAGTATCTAATTGTCTCGGTGTAATGTCTACCTGTCCAGTATCAAACAGTCTCTGTGTAATCTCTACCTGTCCAGTATCTAACAGTCTCTGTGTAATCTCTACCTGTCCAGTATCTAACAGTCTTTGTGTAATCTCTACCTGTCCAGTATCTAACAGTCTCTGTGTAATCTCTACCTGTCCAGTATCTAACAGTCTCTGTGTAATCTCTACCTGTCCAGTATCTAACAGTCTCTGTGTAATCTCTACAGACCTGTCCAGTATCTAACGGTCTCTGTGTAATCTCTACCTGTCCAGTATCTAACAGTCTCTGGGTAATCTCTACAGAACTGTCCAGTATCTAATTGTCTCGGTTGTAATCTCTACCTGTCCAGTATCTAACAGTCTCTGTGTAATCTCTACAGACCTGTCCAATATCTGACAGTCTCTGTGTAATCTCTACCTGTCCAGTATCTGACAGTCTCTGTGTAATCTCTACAGACCTGTCCAGTATCAAGCGGACTCTGTGTAATCTATATGTCTCTGTGTAATCTCTACAGACCTGTCCAGTATCTAACAGTCTCTGTGTAATCTCTACCTGTCCAGTATCTGACAGTCTCTGTGTAATCTCTACAGACCTGTCCAGTATCAAGCGGTCTCTGTGTAATCTATATGTCTCTGTGTAATCTCTACAGACCTGTCCAGTATCTAACAGTCTCTGTGTAATCTCTACCTGTCCAGTATCTGACAGTCTCTGTGTAATCTCTACAGACCTGTCCAGTATCAAGCGGTCTCTGTGTAATCTATATGTCTCTGTGTAATCTCTACAGACCTGTCCAGTATCTAACAGTCTCTGTGTAATCTCTACAGACCTGTCCAGTATCTAACAGTCTCTGTGTAATCTCTACCTGTCCAGTATCTAACAGTCTCTGTGTAATCTCTACCTGTCCAGTATCTAACAGTCTCTGTGTTATCTCTACAGACCTGTCCAGTATCTAACGGTCTCTGTGTAATCTCTACCTGTCCAGTATCTAACAGTCTCTGGGTAATCTCTACCTGTCCAGTATCAAACGGTCTCTGTGTAATCTCTACCTGTCCAGTATCTAACAGTCTCTGTGTAATCTCTACAGACCTGTCCAGTATCTAATTGTCTCTGTGTAATGTCTACCTGTCCAGTATCAAACAGTCTCTGTGTAATCTCTACCTGTCCAGTATCTAACAGTCTCTGTGTAATCTCTACCTGTCCAGTATCTAACAGTCTCTGTGTAATCTCTACAGACCTGTCCAGTATCTGACGGTCTCTGTGTAATCTCTACAGACCTGTCCAGTATCTAATTGTCTCGGTGTAATGTCTACCTGTCCAGTATCAAACAGTCTCTGTGTAATCTCAACCTGTCCAGTATCTAACAGTCTCTGTGTAATCTCTACCTGTCCAGTATCTAACAGTCTCTGTGTAATCTCTACCTGTCCAGTATCTAACAGTCTCTGTGTAATCTCTACCTGTCCAGTATCTAACAGTCTCTGTGTAATCTCTACCTGTCCAGTATCTAACAGTCTCTGTGTAATCTCTACAGACCTGTCCAGTATCTAACGGTCTCTGTGTAATCTCTACCTGTCCAGTATCTAACAGTCTCTGGGTAATCTCTACCTGTCCAGTATCTAACAGTCTCTGGGTAATCTCTACAGAACTGTCCAGTATCTAATTGTCTCGGTGTAATCTCTACCTGTCCAGTATCTAACAGTCTCTGTGTAATCTCTACAGACCTGTCCAATATCTGACAGTCTCTGTGTAATCTCTACAGACCTGTCCAGTATCTGACAGTCTCTGTGTAATCTCTACAGACCTGTCCAGTATCAAGCGGTCTCTGTGTAATCTATATGTCTCTGTGTAATCTCTACAGACCTGTCCAGTATCTAACAGTCTCTGTGTAATCTCTACCTGTCCAGTATCTGACAGTCTCTGTGTAATCTCTACAGACCTGTCCAGTATCAAGCGGTCTCTGTGTAATCTATATGTCTCTGTGTAATCTCTACAGACCTGTCCAGTATCTAACAGTCTCTGTGTAATCTCTACAGACCTGTCCAGTATCTAACAGTCTCTGTGTAATCTCTACCTGTCCAGTATCTGACAGTCTCTGTGTAATCTCTACAGACCTGTCCAGTATCTAACAGTCTCTGTGTAATCTATACGTCTCTGTGTAATCTGTACAGAAGACGACACCAGGTCGGTATGTAGGTCTATACTTGAAGTACCTTCTTCAGAGCCTCCATCTTCTGCATATCTCTGCGTCTGAGGCGTATCCAACGGCGACGGCGGTTGGTATGGTACATCTTCTCGGCTGGTACCCAGGCCTTGGGTCTCCGATCTGGGGGAATAGTCAGGCCGTACTCCCACCCTGGAGGAAGAAGAGAAGAGACAAAAGAGACAAAGACGTTATTCATGCAAGTACAAGTCTTATGGAGTGTGATTGTCCAGTCTTAGAGATGGAGTGTGATGGTCCAGTCTCCGAGATGGAGTGTGATGGTCCAGTCTCCGAGATGGAGTGTGATGGTCCAGTCTTAGAGATGGAGTGTGATTGTCCAGTCTTAGAGATGGAGTGTGATGGTCCAGTCTCCGAGATGGAGTGTGATGGTCCAGTCTCCGAGATGGAGTGTGATGGTCCAGTCTCCGAGATGGAGTGTGATGGTCCAGTCTCCGAGATGGAGTGTGATGGTCCAGTCTCCGAGATGGAGTGTGATGGTCCAGTCTCCGAGATGGAGTGTGATGGTCCAGTCTCCGAGATGGAGTGTGATGGTCCAGTCTCCGAGATGGAGTGTGATGGTCCAGTCTCCGAGATGGAGTGTGATGGTCCAGTTTTATAGATGGAGTGTGATGGTCCAGTTTTATAGATGGAGTGTGATGGTCCAGTCTAATAGATGGAGTGTGATGGTCCAGTTTTATAGATGGAGTGTGATGGTCCAGTCTAATAGATGGAGTGTGATGGTCCAGTCTAATAGATGGAGTGTGATGGTCCAGTCTAATAGATGGAGTGTGATGGTCCAGTATCAGAGATGGAGTGTGATGGTCCAGTCTTATAGACGGAGTGTGATGGTCCAGTCTAATAGACGGAGTGTGATGGTCCAGTCTTATAGATGGAGTGTGATGGTCCAGTCTTATGGAGTTTGATGGTCCAGTCTTATAGATGGAGTGTGATGGTCCAGTCTCAGAGATGGAGTGTGATGGTCCAGTCTTATAGATGGAGTGTGATGGTCCAGTCTCAGAGATGGAGTGTGATGGTCCAGTCTTATAGATGGAGTGTGATGGTCCAGTCTAATAGATGGAGTGTGATGGTCCAGTCTAATAGATGGAGTGTGATGGTCCAGTCTCAGAGATGGAGTGTGATGGTCCAGTCTCAGAGATGGAGTGTGATGGTCCAGTCTTATGGAGTGTGATGGTCCAGTCTTATGGAGTGTGATGGTCCAGTCTTATAGATGGAGTGTGATGGTCCAGTCTCAGAGATGGAGTGTGATGGTCCAGTCTAATAGATGGAGTGTGATGGTCCAGTCTTAGAGATGGAGTGTGATGGTCCAGTCTAATAGATGGAGTGTGATGGTCCAGTCTCAGAGATGGAGTGTGATGGTCCAGTCTTATAGACGGAGTGTGATGGTCCAGTCTCAGAGATGGAGTGTGATGGTCCAGTCTAATAGATGGAGTGTGATGGTCCAGTCTAATAGATGGAGTGTGATGGTCCAGTCTTATGGAGTGTGATGGTCCATTCTTATGGAGTGTGATGGTCCAGTCTTATAGATGGAGTGTGATGGTCCAGTCTTATGGAGTGTGATGGTCCAGTCTTATAGATGGATTGTGATGGTCAAGTCTTATAGATGGAGTGTGATGGTCCAGTCTCAGAGATGGAGTGTGATGGTCCAGTCTTATGGAGTGTGATGGTCCAGTCTTATAGATGGAGTGTGATGGTCCAGTCTCCGATATGGAGTGTGATGGTCCAGTCTCCGAGATGGAGTGTGATGGTCAACTCTTATAGATGGATTGTGAAGGTCAAGTCTTATAGATGGAGTGTGATGGTCCAGTCTCAGAGATGGAGTGTGATGGTCCAGTCTTATGGAGTGTGATCGTCCAGTCTTATAGATGGAGTGTGATGGTCCAGTCTCCGATATGGAGTGTGATGGTCCAGTCTCCGAGATGGAGTGTGATGGTCCAGTCTCCGAGATGGAGTGTGATGGTCCAGTTTTATAGATGGAGTGTGATGGTCCAGTCTAATGGATGGAGTGTGATGGTCCAGTCTAATAGATGGAGTGTGATGGTCCAGTCTTATAGATGGAGTGTGATGGTCCAGTCTAATAGATGGAGTGTGATGGTCCAGTCTAATAGATGGAGTGTGATGGTCCAGTCTCAGAGATGGAAGGTGATGGTCCAGTCTTATAGACGGAGTGTGATGGTCCAGTCTCAGAGATGGAGTGTGATGGTCCAGTCTAATAGATGGAGTGTGATGGTAAAGTCTAATAGATGGAGTGTGATGGTCCAGTCTTATAGATGGAGTGTGATGGTCCAGTCTTATGGAGTGTGATGGTCCAGTCTTATAGATGGATTGTGATGGTCAAGTCTTATAGATGGAGTGTGATGGTCCAGTCTCAGAGATGGAGTGTGATGGTCCAGTCTTATAGATGGAGTGTGACGGTCCAGTCTAATAGATGGAGTGTGATGGTCCAGTCTAATAGATGGAGTGTGATGGTTCAGTCTCAGAGATGGAGTGTGATGGTCCAGTCTCAGAGATGGAGTGTGATGGTCCAGTCTAATAGATGGAGTGTGATGGTCCAGTCTTAGAGATGGAGTGTGATGGTCCAGTCTAATAGATGGAGCGTGATGGTCCAGTCTAATATATGGAGTGTGATGGTCCAGTCTCAGAGATGGAGTGTGATGGTCCAGTCTTATAGATGGAGTGTGATGGTCCAGTCTAATAGATGGAGTGTGATGGTCCAGTCTAATAGATGGAGTGTGATGGTCCAGTCTCAGAGATGGAAGGTGATGGTCCAGTCTTATAGACGTAGTGTGATGGTCCAGTCTCAGAGATGGAGTGTGATGGTCCAGTCTAATAGATGGAGTGTGATGGTCCAGTCTAATAGATGGAGTGTGATGGTCCAGTCTTATAGATGGAGTGTGATGGTCCAGTCTTATGGAGTGTGATGGTCCAGTCTTATAGATGGATTGTGATGGTCAAGTCTTATAGATGGAGTGTGATGGTCCAGTCTCAGAGATGGAGTGTGATGGTCCAGTCTTATAGATGGAGTGTGACGGTCCAGTCTAATAGATGGAGTGTGATGTTCCAGTCTAATAGATGGAGTGTGATGGTTCAGTCTCAGAGATGGAGTGTGATGGTCCAGTCTCAGAGATGGAGTGTGATGGTCCAGTCTAATAGATGGAGTGTGATGGTCCAGTCTAATAGATGGAGTGTGATGGTCCAGTTTTAATAGATGGAGTGTGATGGTCCAGTCTAATAGATGGAGTGTGATGGTCCAGTCTTAGAGATGGAGTGTGATGGTCCAGTCTAATAGATGGAGTGTGATGGTCCAGTCTAATATATGGAGTGTGATGGTCCAGTCTCAGAGATGGAGTGTGATGGTCCAGTCTTATAGATGGAGTGTGATGGTCCAGTCTTATGGAGTGTGATGGTCCAGTCTTATAGATGGAGTGTGATGGTCCAGTCTTATGGAGTGTGATGGTCCAGTCTTATAGATGGAGTGTGATGGTCCAGTCTCAGAGATGGAGTGTGATGGTCCAGTCTCAGAGATGGAGTGTGATGGTCCAGTCTTATAGATGGAGTGTGATGGTCCAGTCTTATGGAGTGTGATGGTCCAGTCTTATAGATGGAGTGTGATGGTCCAGTCTTATGGAGTGTGATGGTCCAGTCTTATAGATGGAGTGTGATGGTCAAGTCTTATAGATGGAGTGTGATGGTCCAGTCTCAGAGATGGAGTGTGATGGTCCAGTCTTATGGAGTGTGATGGTCCAGTCTTATAGATGGAGTGTGATGGTCCAGTCTCCGATATGGAGTGTGATGGTCCAGTCTCCGAGATGGAGTGTGATGGTCCAGTCTTATAGATGGATTGTGATGGTCCATTCTCAGAGATGGAGTGTGATGGTCCAGTCTCAGAGATGGAGTGTGATGGTCCAGTCTTATGGAGTGTGATGGTCCAGTCTTATAGATGGAGTGTGATGGTCCAGTCTCCGATATGGAGTGTGATGGTCCAGTCTCCGAGATGGAGTGTGATGGTCCAGTTTTATAGATGGAGTGTGATGGTCCAGTCTAATAGATGGAGTGTGATGGTCCAGTCTAATAGATGGAGTGTGATGGTCCAGTCTCAGAGATGGAAGGTGATGGTCCAGTCTTATAGACGGAGTGTGATGGTCCAGTCTCAGAGATGGAGTGTGATGGTCCAGTCTAATAGATGGAGTGTGATGGTCCAGTCTAATAGATGGAGTGTGATGGTCCAGTCTTATAGATGGAGTGTGATGGTCCAGTCTTATGGAGTGGGATGGTCCAGTCTTATAGATGGATTGTGATGGTCAAGTCTTATAGATGGAGTGTGATGGTCCAGTCTCAGAGATGGAGTGTGATGGTCCAGTCTTATAGATGGAGTGTGACGGTCCAGTCTAATAGATGGAGTGTGATGGTCCAGTCTAATAGATGGAGTGTGATGGTTCAGTCTCAGAGATGGAGTGTGATGGTCCAGTCTCAGAGATGGAGTGTGATGGTCCAGTCTAATAGATGGAGTGTGATGGTCCAGTCTTAGAGATGGAGTGTGATGGTCCAGTCTAATAGATGGAGCGTGATGGTCCAGTCTAATATATGGAGTGTGATGGTCCAGTCTCAGAGATGTAGTGTGATGGTCCAGTCTTATAGATGGAGTGTGATGGTCCAGTCTAATAGATGGAGTGTGATGGTCCAGTCTAATAGATGGAGTGTGATGGTCCAGTCTCAGAGATGGAAGGTGATGGTCCAGTCTTATAGACGTAGTGTGATGGTCCAGTCTCAGAGATGGAGTGTGATGGTCCAGTCTAATAGATGGAGTGTGATGGTCCAGTCTAATAGATGGAGTGTGATGGTCCAGTCTTATAGATGGAGTGTGATGGTCCAGTCTTATGGAGTGTGATGGTCCAGTCTTATAGATGGATTGTGATGGTCAAGTCTTATAGATGGAGTGTGATGGTCCAGTCTCAGAGATGGAGTGTGATGGTCCAGTCTTATAGATGGAGTGTGACGGTCCAGTCTAATAGATGGAGTGTGATGTTCCAGTCTAATAGATGGAGTGTGATGGTTCAGTCTCAGAGATGGAGTGTGATGGTCCAGTCTCAACAGATGGAGTGTGATGGTCCAGTCTAATAGATGGAGTGTGATGGTCCAGTCTAATAGATGGAGTGTGATGGTCCAGTTTTAATAGATGGAGTGTGATGGTCCAGTCTAATAGATGGAGTGTGATGGTCCAGTCTTAGAGATGGAGTGTGATGGTCCAGTCTAATAGATGGAGTGTGATGGTCCAGTCTAATATATGGAGTGTGATGGTCCAGTCTCAGAGATGGAGTGTGATGGTCCAGTCTTATAGATGGAGTGTGATGGTCCAGTCTTATGGAGTGTGATGGTCCAGTCTTATAGATGGAGTGTGATGGTCCAGTCTTATGGAGTGTGATGGTCCAGTCTTATAGATGGAGTGTGATGGTCCAGTCTCAGAGATGGAGTGTGATGGTCCAGTCTCAGAGATGGAGTGTGATGGTCCAGTCTTATAGATGGAGTGTGATGGTCCAGTCTTATGGAGTGTGATGGTCCAGTCTTATAGATGGAGTGTGATGGTCCAGTCTTATGGAGTGTGATGGTCCAGTCTTATAGATGGAGTGTGATGGTCAAGTCTTATAGATGGAGTGTGATGGTCCAGTCTCAGAGATGGAGTGTGATGGTCCAGTCTTATGGAGTGTGATGGTCCAGTCTTATAGATGGAGTGTGATGGTCCAGTCTCCGATATGGAGTGTGATGGTCCAGTCTCCGAGATGGAGTGTGATGGTCCAGTCTTATAGATGGATTGTGATGGTCCATTCTCAGAGATGGAGTGTGATGGTCCAGTCTCAGAGATGGAGTGTGTTGGTCCAGTCTTATGGAGTGTGATGGTCCAGTCTTATAGATGGAGTGTGATGGTCCAGTCTCCGATATGGAGTGTGATGGTCCAGTCTCCGAGATGGAGTGTGATGGTCCAGTCTTATAGATGGAGTGTGATGGTCCAGTTTTATAGATGGAGTGTGATGGTCCAGTCTAATAGATGGAGTGTGATGGTCCAGTCTAATAGATGGAGTGTGATGGTCCAGTCTTATAGATGGAGTGTGATGGTCCAGTCTAATAGATGGAGTGTGATGGTCCAGTCTAATAGATGGAGTGTGATGGTCCAGTCTCAGAGATGGAAGGTGATGGTCCAGTCTTATAGACGGAGTGTGATGGTCCAGTCTCAGAGATGGAGTGTGATGGTCCAGTCTAATAGATGGAGTGTGATGGTCCAGTCTAATAGATGGAGTGTGATGGTCCAGTCTTATAGATGGAGTGTGATGGTCCAGTCTTATGGAGTGGGATGGTCCAGTCTCAGAGATGGATTGTGATGGTCAAGTCTTATAGATGGAGTGTGATGGTCCAGTCTCAGAGATGGAGTGTGATGGTCCAGTCTTATAGATGGAGTGTGAAGGTCCAGTCTAATAGATGGAGTGTGATGGTCCAGTCTAATAGATGGAGTGTGATGGTTCAGTCTCAGAGATGGAGTGTGATGGTCCAGTCTCAGAGATGGAGTGTGATGGTCCAGTCTTATAGATGGATTGTGAAGGTCAAGTCTTATAGATGGAGTGTGATGGTCCAGTCTCAGAGATGGAGTGTGATGGTCCAGTCTTATGGAGTGTGATCGTCCAGTCTAATAGACGGAGTGTGATGGTCCAGTCTTATAGATGGAGTGTGATGGTCCAGTCTTATAGATGGAGTGTGATGGTCCAGTCTTATGGAGTGGGATGGTCCAGTCTTATAGATGGATTGTGATGGTCAAGTCTTATAGATGGAGTGTGATGGTCCAGTCTCAGAGATGGAGTGTGATGGTCCAGTCTTATAGATGGAGTGTGACGGTCCAGTCTAATAGATGGAGTGTGATGTTCCAGTCTAATAGATGGAGTGTGATGGTTCAGTCTCAGAGATGGAGTGTGATGGTCCAGTCTCAACAGATGGAGTGTGATGGTCCAGTCTAATAGATGGAGTGTGATGGTCCAGTCTAATAGATGGAGTGTGATGGTCCAGTTTTAATAGATGGAGTGTGATGGTCCAGTCTAATAGATGGAGTGTGATGGTCCAGTCTTAGAGATGGAGTGTGATGGTCCAGTCTAATAGATGGAGTGTGATGGTCCAGTCTAATATATGGAGTGTGATGGTCCAGTCTCAGAGATGGAGTGTGATGGTCCAGTCTTATAGATGGAGTGTGATGGTCCAGTCTTATGGAGTGTGATGGTCCAGTCTTATAGATGGAGTGTGATGGTCCAGTCTTATGGAGTGTGATGGTCCAGTCTTATAGATGGAGTGTGATGGTCCAGTCTCAGAGATGGAGTGTGATGGTCCAGTCTCAGAGATGGAGTGTGATGGTCCAGTCTTATAGATGGAGTGTGATGGTCCAGTCTTATGGAGTGTGATGGTCCAGTCTTATAGATGGAGTGTGATGGTCCAGTCTTATGGAGTGTGATGGTCCAGTCTTATAGATGGAGTGTGATGGTCAAGTCTTATAGATGGAGTGTGATGGTCCAGTCTCAGAGATGGAGTGTGATGGTCCAGTCTTATGGAGTGTGATGGTCCAGTCTTATAGATGGAGTGTGATGGTCCAGTCTCCGATATGGAGTGTGATGGTCCAGTCTCCGAGATGGAGTGTGATGGTCCAGTCTTATAGATGGATTGTGATGGTCCATTCTCAGAGATGGAGTGTGATGGTCCAGTCTCAGAGATGGAGTGTGTTGGTCCAGTCTTATGGAGTGTGATGGTCCAGTCTTATAGATGGAGTGTGATGGTCCAGTCTCCGATATGGAGTGTGATGGTCCAGTCTCCGAGATGGAGTGTGATGGTCCAGTCTTATAGATGGAGTGTGATGGTCCAGTTTTATAGATGGAGTGTGATGGTCCAGTCTAATAGATGGAGTGTGATGGTCCAGTCTAATAGATGGAGTGTGATGGTCCAGTCTTATAGATGGAGTGTGATGGTCCAGTCTAATTAGATGGAGTGTGATGGTCCAGTCTAATAGATGGAGTGTGATGGTCCAGTCTCAGAGATGGAAGGTGATGGTCCAGTCTTATAGACGGAGTGTGATGGTCCAGTCTCAGAGATGCAGTGTGATGGTCCAGTCTAATAGATGGAGTGTGATGGTCCAGTCTAATAGATGGAGTGTGATGGTCCAGTCTTATAGATGGAGTGTGATGGTCCAGTCTTATGGAGTGGGATGGTCCAGTCTCAGAGATGGATTGTGATGGTCAAGTCTTATAGATGGAGTGTGATGGTCCAGTCTCAGAGATGGAGTGTGATGGTCCAGTCTTATAGATGGAGTGTGACGGTCCAGTCTAATAGATGGAGTGTGATGGTCCAGTCTAATAGATGGAGTGTGATGGTTCAGTCTCAGAGATGGAGTGTGATGGTCCAGTCTCAGAGATGGAGTGTGATGGTCCAGTCTTATAGATGGATTGTGAAGGTCAAGTCTTATAGATGGAGTGTGATGGTCCAGTCTCAGAGATGGAGTGTGTGGGTCCAGTCTTATGGAGTGTGATCGTCCAGTTCTAATAGACGGAGTGTGATGGTCCAGTCT
Source organism: Oncorhynchus kisutch (assembly GCF_002021735.2). Classification (NCBI taxonomy): domain Eukaryota; kingdom Metazoa; phylum Chordata; class Actinopteri; order Salmoniformes; family Salmonidae; genus Oncorhynchus; species Oncorhynchus kisutch. The sequence goes on along the minus strand of NC_034189.2, from coordinate 6,488,761 downwards.
TATAGATGGAGTGTGATGGTCCAGTCTTATAGATGGAGTGTGATGGCCAGTCTTATGGAGTGGGGATGGTCCAGTCTTATAGAGGATGTGAATGGTCAAGTCTTATAGATGGAGGTGGTGATGGTCCAGTCTCAGAGATGGAGTGTGATGGTCCAGTCTTATAGATGGAGTGTGACGGTCCAGTCTAATAGAATGAGTGTGATGGTCCAGTCTAATAGATGGAGTGTGATGGTTCAGTCTCAGAGATGGAGTGTGATGGTCCAGTCTCAGAGATGGAGTGTGATGGTCCAGTCTTATAGATGGATTGTGAAGGTCAAGTCTTATAGATGGAGTGTGATGGTCCAGTCTCAGAGATGGGATGGTCCCGTCGATGGGATGGTCCAGTCTTATAGATGGAGTGTGATGGTCCAGTCTCCGATATGGAGTGTGATGGTCCAGTCTCCGAGATGGAGTGTGATGGTCCAGTCTCCGAGATGGAGTGTGATGGTCCAGTCTTATAGATGGAGTGTGATGGTCCAGTCTAATGGATGGAGTGTGATGGTCCAGTCTAATAGATGGAGTGTGATGGTCCAGTCTTATAGATGGAGTGTGATGGTCCAGTCTAATAGATGGAGTGTGATGGTCCAGTCTAATAGATGGAGTGTGATGGTCCAGTCTCAGAGATGGAGTGTGATGGTCCAGTCTTATAGATGGAGTGTGATGGTCCAGTCTAATAGATGGAGTGTGATGGTCCAGTCTAATAGATGGAGTGTGATGGTCCAGTCTTATAGATGGAGTGTGATGGTCCAGTCTTATAGATGGAGTGTGATGGTCCAGTCTTATGGAGTGTGATGGTCCAGTCTTATAGATGGAGTGTGATGGTCCAGTCTTATAGATGGAGTGTGATGGTCCAGTCTCAGAGATGGAGTGTGATGGTCCAGTCTTATAGATGGAGTGTGATGGTCCAGTCTAATAGATGGAGTGTGATGGTCCAGTCTATAGATGGAGTGTGATGGTCCAGTCTCAGAGATGGAGTGTGATGGTCCAGTCTCAGAGATGGAGTGTGATGGTCCAGTCTAATAGATGGAGTGTGATGGTCCAGTCTTAGAGATGGAGTGTGATGGTCCAGTCTAATAGATGGAGTGTGATGGTCCAGTCTAATAGATGGAGTGTGATGGTCCAGTCTCAGAGATGGAGTGTGATGGTCCAGTCTATAGATGGAGTGTGATGGTCCAGTCTAATAGATGGAGTGTGATGGTCCAGTCTAATAGATGGAGTGTGATGGTCCAGTCTCAGAGATGGAGTGTGATGGTCCAGTCTTATAGATGGAGTGTGATGGTCCAGTCTCAGAGATGGAGTGTGATGGTCCAGTCTAATAGATGGAGTGTGATGGTCCAGTCTAATAGATGGAGTGTGATGGTCCAGTCTTATAGATGGAGTGTGATGGTCCAGTCTTAGATGGAGTGTGATGGTCCAGTCTTATAGATGGAGTGTGATGGTCCAGTCTTATAGATGGAGTGTGATGGTCCAGTCTCAGAGATGGAGTGTGATGGTCCAGTCTTATAGATGGAGTGTGATGGTCCAGTCTATAGATGGAGTGTGATGGTCCAGTCTAATAGATGGAGTGTGATGGTCCAGTCTCAGAGATGGAGTGTGATGGTCCAGTCTCAGAGATGGAGTGTGATGGTCCAGTCTAATAGATGGAGTGTGATGGTCCAGTCTAATAGATGGAGTGTGATGGTCCAGTTTAATAGATGGAGTGTGATGGTCCAGTCTAATAGATGGAGTGTGATGGTCCAGTCTTAGAGATGGAGTGTGATGGTCCAGTCTAATAGATGGAGTGTGATGGTCCAGTCTAATAGATGGAGTGTGATGGTCCAGTCTCAGAGATGGAGTGTGATGGTCCAGTCTTATAGATGGAGTGTGATGGTCCAGTCTTATGGAGTGTGATGGTCCAGTCTAATAGATGGAGTGTGATGGTCCAGTCTAATAGATGGAGTGTGATGGTCCAGTCTTATAGATGGAGTGTGATGGTCCAGTCTTATGGAGTGTGATGGTCCAGTCTTATAGATGGAGTGTGATGGTCCAGTCTTATAGATGGAGTGTGATGGTCCAGTCTCAGAGATGGAGTGTGATGGTCCAGTCTTATAGATGGAGTGTGATGGTCCAGTCTAATAGATGGAGTGTGATGGTCCAGTCTAATAGATGGAGTGTGATGGTCCAGTCTCAGAGATGGAGTGTGATGGTCCAGTCTCAGAGATGGAGTGTGATGGTCCAGTCTTATAGATGGAGTGTGATGGTCCAGTCTTATAGATGGAGTGTGATGGTCCAGTCTCAGAGATGGAGTGTGATGGTCCAGTCTTAGATGGAGTGTGATGGTCCAGTCTTATAGATGGAGTGTGATGGTCCAGTCCTCCGATATGGAGTGTGATGGTCCCGTCTCCGAGATGGAGTGTGATGGTCCAGTCTCCGAGATGGAGTGTGATGGTCCAGTTTTATAGATGGAGTGTGATGGTCCAGTCTAATGGATGGAGTGTGATGGTCCAGTCTAATAGATGGAGTGTGATGGTCCAGTCTTATAGATGGAGTTGTGATGGTCCAGTCTAATAGATGGTAGTGTGATGGTCCAGTCTAATAGATGGAGTGTGATGGTCCAGTCTCAGAGATGGAAGGTGATGGTCCAGTCTTATAGACGGAGTGTGATGGTCCAGTCTCAGAGATGGAGTGTGATGGTCCAGTCTAATAGATGGACTGTGATGGTCCAGTCTAATAGATGGAGTGTGATGGTCCAGTCTTATAGATGGAGTGTGATGGTCCAGTCTTATGGAGTGTGATGGTCCAGTCTTATAGATGGATTGTGATGGTCCAAGTCTATAGATGGAGTGTGATGGTCCAGTCTCAGAGATGGAGTGTGACTGGTCCCAGTCCTTATAGATGGCAGTGTGTCGGTTCCAGTCTTAATAGATGAGTGTGATGATGGGTCAAGTCTCAGAGATGGAGTGTGATGGTCCAGTCTCAGAGATGGAGAGTGATGGTCCAGTCTAATAGATGGAGTGTGATGGTCAGTCTTAGAGATGGAGTGTGATGGTCAGTCTAATAGATGGAGCGTTATGGTCCAGTCTACTATATGGAGTGTGATGTCCAGTCTCAGAGATGGAGTGTGATGTAAGTCTTATAGATGGAGTGTGATGGTCCAGTCTAATAGATGGAGTGTGATGGTCCAGTCTACTAGATGGAGTGTGATGGTCCAGTCTCAGAGATGGAGGTGATGGTCCAGTCTATAGACGTAGTGTGATGGTCCAGTCTCAGAGATGGAGTGTGATGGTCCAGTCTAATAGATGGAGTGTGATGGTCCAGTCTAATAGATGGAGTGTGATGGTCCAGTCTTATAGATGGAGTGTGATGGTCCAGTCTTATGTAGTGTGATGGCCAGTCTATAGATGGATTGTGATGGTCAAGTCTTATAGATGGAGTGTGATGGTCCAGTCTCAGAGATGGAGTGTGATGGTCCAGTCTATAGATGGAGTGTGACGGTCCAGTCTAATAGATGGAGTGTGATGTTCCAGTCTAATAGATGGAGTGTGATGGTTCAGTCTCAGAGATGGAGTGTGATGGTCCAGTCTCAGAGATGGAGTGTGATGGTGCAGTCTAATAGATGGAGTGTGATGGTCCAGTCTAATAGATGGAGTGTGATGGTCCAGTTTTAATAGATGGAGTGTGATGGTCCAGTCTAATAGATGGAGTGTGATGGTCCAGTCTTAGAGATGGAGTGTGATGGTCCAGTCTAATAGATGGAGTGTGATGGTCCAGTCTAATATATGGAGTGTGATGGTCCAGTCTCAGAGATGGAGTGTGATGGTCCAGTCTTATAGATGGAGTGTGATGGTCCAGTCTTATGGCGTTGATGTCCAGTCTTAATAGATGGAGTGTGATGGTCCAGTCTTATGGAGTGTGATGGTCCAGTCTTATAGATGGAGTGTGATGGTCCAGTCTCAGAGATGGAGTGTGATGGTCCAGTCTCAGAGATGGAGTGTGATGGTCCAGTCTTATAGATGGAGTGTGATGGTCCAGTCTTATGAGTTGATGGTCCAGTCTTATAGATGGAGTGTGATGGTCCAGTCTTATGGAGTGTGATGGTCCAGTCTTATAGATGGATTGTGATGGTCAAGTCTTATAGATGGAGTGTGATGGTCCAGTCTCAGAGATGGAGTGTGATGGTCCAGTCTTATGGAGTGTGATGGTCCAGTCTTATAGATGGAGTGTGATGGTCCAGTCTCCGATATGGAGTGTGATGGTCCAGTCTCCGAGATGGAGTGTGATGGTCCACTCTTATAGATGGATTGTGAAGGTCAAGTCTTATAGATGGAGTGTGATGGTCCAGTCTCAGAGATGGAGTGTGATGGTCCAGTCTTATGGAGTGTGATCGTCCAGTCTTATAGATGGAGTGTGATGGTCCAGTCTCCGATATGGAGTGTGATGGTCCAGTCTCCGAGATGGAGTGTGATGGTCCAGTCTCCGAGATGGAGTGTGATGGTCCAGTTTTATAGATGGAGTGTGATGGTCCAGTCTAATAGATGGAGTGTGATGGTCCAGTCTAATAGATGGAGTGTGATGGTCCAGTCTAATAGATGGAGTGTGATGGTCCAGTCTAATAGATGGAGTGTGATGGTCCAGTCTCAGAGATGGAAGGTGATGGTCCAGTCTTATAGACGGAGTGTGATGGTCCAGTCTCAGAGATGGAGTGTGATGGTCCAGTCTAATAGATGGAGTGTGATGGTCCAGTCTAATAGATGGAGTGTGATGGTCCAGTCTTATAGATGGAGTGTGATGGTCCAGTCTTATAGATGGAGTGTGATGGTCCAGTCTTATAGATGGATTGTGATGGTCAAGTCTTATAGATGGAGTGTGATGGTCCAGTCTCAGAGATGGAGTGTGATGGTCCAGTCTTATAGATGGAGTGTGATGGTTCAGTCTCAGAGATGGAGTGTGATGGTCCAGTCTCAGAGATGGAGTGTGATGGTCCAGTCTAATAGATGGAGTGTGATGGTCCAGTCTTAGAGATGGAGTGTGATGGTCCAGTCTAATAGATGGAGCGTGATGGTCCAGTCTAATATATGGAGTGTGATGGTCCAGTCTCAGAGATGGAGTGTGATGGTCCAGTCTTATAGATGGAGTGTGATGGTCCAGTCTAATAGATGGAGTGTGATGGTCCAGTCTAATAGATGGAGTGTGATGGTCCAGTCTCAGAGATGGAAGGTGATGGTCTAGTCTTATAGACGTAGTGTGATGGTCCAGTCTCAGAGATGGAGTGTGATGGTCCAGTCTAATAGATGGAGTGTGATGGTCCAGTCTAATAGATGGAGTGTGATGGTCCAGTCTTATAGATGGAGTGTGATGGTCCAGTCTTATGGAGTGTGATGGTCCAGTCTTATAGATGGATTGTGATGGTCAAGTCTTATAGATGGAGTGTGATGGTCCAGTCTCAGAGATGGAGTGTGATGGTCCAGTCTTATAGATGGAGTGTGACGGTCCAGTCTAATAGATGGAGTGTGATGTTCCAGTCTCAGAGATGGAGTGTGATGGTTCAGTCTCAGAGATGGAGTGTGATGGTCCAGTCTCAGAGATGGAGTGTGATGGTCCAGTCTAATAGATGGAGTGTGATGGTCCAGTCTAATAGATGGAGTGTGATGGTCCAGTTTTAATAGATGGAGTGTGATGGTCCAGTCTAATAGATGGAGTGTGATGGTCCAGTCTTAGAGATGGAGTGTGATGGTCCAGTCTAATAGATGGAGTGTGATGGTCCAGTCTAATAGATGGAGTGTGATGGTTCAGTCTCAGAGATGGAGTGTGATGGTCCAGTCTCAGAGATGGAGTGTGATGGTCCAGTCTTATAGATGGATTGTGAAGGTCAAGTCTTATAGATGGAGTGTGATGGTCCAGTCTCAGAGATGGAGTGTGATGGTCCAGTCTTATGGAGTGTGATCGTCCAGTCTTATAGATGGAGTGTGATGGTCCAGTCTCCGATATGGAGTGTGATGGTCCAGTCTCCGAGATGGAGTGTGATGGTCCAGTCTCCGAGATGGAGTGTGATGGTCCAGTTTTATAGATGGAGTGTGATGGTCCAGTCTAATGGATGGAGTGTGATGGTCCAGTCTAATAGATGGAGTGTGATGGTCCAGTCTTATAGATGGAGTGTGATGGTCCAGTCTAATAGATGGAGTGTGATGGTCCAGTCTAATAGATGGAGTGTGATGGTCCAGTCTCAGAGATGGAAGGTGATGGTCCAGTCTTATAGACGGAGTGTGATGGTCCAGTCTCAGAGATGGAGTGTGATGGTCCAGTCTAATAGATGGACTGTGATGGTCCAGTCTAATAGATGGAGTGTGATGGTCCAGTCTTATAGATGGAGTGTGATGGTCCAGTCTTATGGAGTGTGATGGTCCAGTCTTATAGATGGATTGTGATGGTCAAGTCTTATAGATGGAGTGTGATGGTCCAGTCTCAGAGATGGAGTGTGATGGTCCAGTCTTATAGATGGAGTGTGACGGTCCAGTCTAATAGATGGAGTGTGATGGTCCAGTCTAATAGATGGAGTGTGATGGTTCAGTCTCAGAGATGGAGTGTGATGGTCCAGTCTCAGAGATGGAGAGTGATGGTCCAGTCTAATAGATGGAGTGTGATGGTCCAGTCTTAGAGATGGAGTGTGATGGTCCAGTCTAATAGATGGAGCGTTATGGTCCAGTCTAATATATGGAGTGTGATGGTCCAGTCTCAGAGATGGAGTGTGATGGTCCAGTCTTATAGATGGAGTGTGATGGTCCAGTCTAATAGATGGAGTGTGATGGTCCAGTCTAATAGATGGAGTGTGATGGTCCAGTCTCAGAGATGGAAGGTGATGGTCCAGTCTTATAGACGTAGTGTGATGGTCCAGTCTCAGAGATGGAGTGTGATGGTCCAGTCTAATAGATGGAGTGTGATGGTCCAGTCTAATAGATGGAGTGTGATGGTCCAGTCTTATAGATGGAGTGTGATGGTCCAGTCTTATGTAGTGTGATGGTCCAGTCTTATAGATGGATTGTGATGGTCAAGTCTTATAGATGGAGTGTGATGGTCCAGTCTCAGAGATGGAGTGTGATGGTCCAGTCTTATAGATGGAGTGTGACGGTCCAGTCTAATAGATGGAGTGTGATGTTCCAGTCTAATAGATGGAGTGTGATTGTTCAGTCTCAGAGATGGAGTGTGATGGTCCAGTCTCAGAGATGGAGTGTGATGGTCCAGTCTAATAGATGGAGTGTGATGGTCCAGTCTAATAGATGGAGTGTGATGGTCCAGTTTTAATAGATGGAGTGTGATGGTCCAGTCTAATAGATGGAGTGTGATGGTCCAGTCTTAGAGATGGAGTGTGATGGTCCAGTCTAATAGATGGAGTGTGATGGTCCAGTCTAATATATGGAGTGTGATGGTCCAGTCTCAGAGATGGAGTGTGATGGTCCAGTCTTATAGATGGAGTGTGATGGTCCAGTCTTATGGAGTGTGATGGTCCAGTCTAATAGATGGAGTGTGATGGTCCAGTCTAATAGATGGAGTGTGATGGTCCAGTCTTATAGATGGAGTGTGATGGTCCAGTCTTATGGAGTGGGATGGTCCAGTCTTATAGATGGATTGTGATGGTCAAGTCTTATAGATGGAGTGTGATGGTCCAGTCTCAGAGATGGAGTGTGATGGTCCAGTCTTATAGATGGAGTGTGACGGTCCAGTCTAATAGATGGAGTGTGATGGTCCAGTCTAATAGATGGAGTGTGATGGTTCAGTCTCAGAGATGGAGTGTGATGGTCCAGTCTCAGAGATGGAGTGTGATGGTCCAGTCTTATAGATGGATTGTGAAGGTCAAGTCTTATAGATGGAGTGTGATGGTCCAGTCTCAGAGATGGAGTGTGATGGTCCAGTCTTATGGAGTGTGATGGTCCAGTCTTATAGATGGAGTGTGATGGTCCAGTCTCCGATATGGAGTGTGATGGTCCAGTCTCCGAGATGGAGTGTGATGGTCCAGTCTCCGAGATGGAGTGTGATGGTCCAGTTTTATAGATGGAGTGTGATGGTCCAGTCTAATGGATGGAGTGTGATGGTCCAGTCTAATAGATGGAGTGTGATGGTCCAGTCTTATAGATGGAGTGTGATGGTCCAGTCTAATAGATGGAGTGTGATGGTCCAGTCTAATAGATGGAGTGTGATGGTCCAGTCTCAGAGATGGAAGGTGATGGTCCAGTCTTATAGACGGAGTGTGATGGTCCAGTCTCAGAGATGGAGTGTGATGGTCCAGTCTAATAGATGGACTGTGATGGTCCAGTCTAATAGATGGAGTGTGATGGTCCAGTCTTATAGATGGAGTGTGATGGTCCAGTCTTATGGAGTGTGATGGTCCAGTCTTATAGATGGATTGTGATGGTCAAGTCTTATAGATGGAGTGTGATGGTCCAGTCTCAGAGATGGAGTGTGATGGTCCAGTCTTATAGATGGAGTGTGACGGTCCAGTCTAATAGATGGAGTGTGATGGTTCAGTCTCAGAGATGGAGTGTGATGGTCCAGTCTCAGAGATGGAGAGTGATGGTCCAGTCTAATAGATGGAGTGTGATGGTCCAGTCTTAGAGATGGAGTGTGATGGTCCAGTCTAATAGATGGAGCGTTATGGTCCAGTCTAATATATGGAGTGTGATGGTCCAGTCTCAGAGATGGAGTGTGATGGTCCAGTCTTATAGATGGAGTGTGATGGTCCAGTCTAATAGATGGAGTGTGATGGTCCAGTCTAATAGATGGAGTGTGATGGTCCAGTCTCAGAGATGGAAGGTGATGGTCCAGTCTTATAGACGTAGTGTGATGGTCCAGTCTCAGAGATGGAGTGTGATGGTCCAGTCTAATAGATGGAGTGTGATGGTCCAGTCTAATAGATGGAGTGTGATGGTCCAGTCTTATAGATGGAGTGTGATGGTCCAGTCTTATGTAGTGTGATGGTCCAGTCTTATAGATGGATTGTGATGGTCAAGTCTTATAGATGGAGTGTGATGGTCCAGTCTCAGAGATGGAGTGTGATGGTCCAGTCTTATAGATGGAGTGTGACGGTCCAGTCTAATAGATGGAGTGTGATGTTCCAGTCTAATAGATGGAGTGTGATGGTTCAGTCTCAGAGATGGAGTGTGATGGTCCAGTCTCAGAGATGGAGTGTGATGGTGCAGTCTAATAGATGGAGTGTGATGGTCCAGTCTAATAGATGGAGTGTGATGGTCCAGTTTTAATAGATGGAGTGTGATGGTCCAGTCTAATAGATGGAGTGTGATGGTCCAGTCTTAGAGATGGAGTGTGATGGTCCAGTCTAATAGATGGAGTGTGATGGTCCAGTCTAATATATGGAGTGTGATGGTCCAGTCTCAGAGATGGAGTGTGATGGTCCAGTCTTATAGATGGAGTGTGATGGTCCAGTCTTATGGAGTGTGATGGTCCAGTCTTATAGATGGAGTGTGATGGTCCAGTCTTATGGAGTGTGATGGTCCAGTCTTATAGATGGAGTGTGATGGTCCAGTCTCAGAGATGGAGTGTGATGGTCCAGTCTCAGAGATGGAGTGTGATGGTCCAGTCTTATAGATGGAGTGTGATGGTCCAGTCTTATGGAGTGTGATGGTCCAGTCTTATAGATGGAGTGTGATGGTCCAGTCTTATGGAGTGTGATGGTCCAGTCTTATAGATGGAGTGTCATGGTCAAGTCTTATAGATGGAGTGTGATGGTCCAGTCTCAGAGATGGAGTGTGATGGTCCAGTCTTATGGAGTGTGATGGTCCAGTCTTATAGATGGAGTGTGATGGTCCAGTCTCCGATATGGAGTGTGATGGTCCAGTCTCCGAGATGGAGTGTGATGGTCCAGTCTTATAGATGGATTGTGATGGTCCAGTCTCAGAGATGGAGTGTGATGGTCCAGTCTCAGAGATGGAGTGTGATGGTCCAGTCTTATGGAGTGTGATGGGCCAGTCTTATAGATGGAGTGTGATGATCCAGTCTCCGATATGGAGTGTGATGGTCCAGTCTCCGAGATGGAGTGTGATGGTCCAGTCTTATAGATGGAGTGTGATGGTCCAGTTTTATAGATGGAGTGTGATGGTCCAGTCTAATAGATGGAGTGTGATGGTCCAGTCTAATAGATGGAGTGTGATGGTCCAGTCTTATAGATGGAGTGTGATGGTCCAGTCTAATAGATGGAGTGTGATGGTCCAGTCTAATAGATGGAGTGTGATGGTCCAGTCTCAGAGATGGAAGGTGATGGTCCAGTCTTATAGACGGAGTGTGATGGTCCAGTCTCAGAGATGGAGTGTGATGGTCCAGTCTAATAGATGGAGTGTGATGGTCCAGTCTAATAGATGGAGTGTGATGGTCCAGTCTTATAGATGGAGTGTGATGGTCCAGTCTTATGGAGTGGGATGGTCCAGTCTTATAGATGGATTGTGATGGTCAAGTCTTATAGATGGAGTGTGATGGTCCAGTCTCAGAGATGGAGTGTGATGGTCCAGTCTTATAGATGGAGTGTGACGGTCCAGTCTAATAGATGGAGTGTGATGGTCCAGTCTAATAGATGGAGTGTGATGGTTCAGTCTCAGAGATGGAGTGTGATGGTCCAGTCTCAGAGATGGAGTGTGATGGTCCAGTCTCAGATATGGAGTGTGATGGTCCAGTCTTATAGATGGATTGTGAAGGTCAAGTCTTATAGATGGAGTGTGATGGTCCAGTCTCAGAGATGGAGTGTGATGGTCCAGTCTTATGGAGTGTGATCGTCCAGTCTTATAGATGGAGTGTGATGGTCCAGTCTCCGATATGGAGTGTGATGGTCCAGTCTCCGAGATGGAGTGTGATGGTCCAGTCTCCGAGATGGAGTGTGATGGTCCAGTTTTATAGATGGAGTGTGATGGTCCAGTCTAATGGATGGAGTGTGATGGTCCAGTCTAATAGATGGAGTGTGATGGTCCAGTCTTATAGATGGAGTGTGATGGTCCAGTCTAATAGATGGAGTGTGATGGTCCAGTCTAATAGATGGAGTGTGATGGTCCAGTCTCAGAGATGGAAGGTGATGGTCCAGTCTTATAGACGGAGTGTGATGGTCCAGTCTCAGAGATGGAGTGTGATGGTCCAGTCTAATAGATGGAGTGTGATGGTCCAGTCTAATAGATGGAGTGTGATGGTCCAGTCTTATAGATGGAGTGTGATGGTCCAGTCTATGGAGTGTGATGGTCCAGTCTTATAGATGGATTGTGATGGTCAAGTCTTATAGATGGAGTGTGATGGTCCAGTCTCAGAGATGGAGTGTGATGGTCCAGTCTTATAGATGGAGTGTGACGGTCCAGTCTAATAGATGGAGTGTGATGGTCCAGTCTAATAGATGGAGTGTGATGTTTCAGTCTCAGAGATGGAGTGTGATGGTCCAGTCTAATAGATGGAGTGTGATGGTCCAGTCTTAGAGATGGAGTGTGATGGTCCAGTCTAATAGATGGAGCGTGATGGTCCAGTCTAATATATGGAGTGTGATGGTCCAGTCTCAGAGATGGAGTGTGATGGTCCAGTCTTATAGATGGAGTGTGATGGTCCAGTCTAATAGATGGAGTGTGATGGTCCAGTCTAATAGATGGAGTGTGATGGTCCAGTCTCAGAGATGGAAGGTGATGGTCCAGTCTTATAGACGTAGTGTGATGGTCCAGTCTCAGAGATGGAGTGTGATGGTCCAGTCTAATAGATGGAGTGTGATGGTCCAGTCTAATAGATGGAGTGTGATGGTCCAGTCTTATAGATGGAGTGTGATGGTCCAGTCTTATGGAGTGTGATGGTCCAGTCTTATAGATGGATTGTGATGGTCCAGTCTTATAGATGGAGTGTGATGGTCCAGTCTCAGAGATGGAGTGTGATGGTCCAGTCTTATAGATGGAGTGTGACGGTCCAGTCTAATAGATGGAGTGTGATGTTCCAGTCTAATAGATGGAGTGTGATGGTTCAGTCTCAGAGATGGAGTGTGATGGTCCAGTCTCAGAGATGGAGTGTGATGGTCCAGTCTAATAGATGGAGTGTGATGGTCCAGTCTAATAGATGGAGTGTGATGGTCCAGTTTTAATAGATGGAGTGTGATGGTCCAGTCTAATAGATGGAGTGTGATGGTCCAGTCTTAGAGATGGAGTGTGATGGTCCAGTCTAATAGATGGAGTGTGATGGTCCAGTCTAATATATGGAGTGTGATGGTCCAGTCTCAGAGATGGAGTGTGATGGTCCAGTCTTATGGAGTGTGATGGTCCAGTCTTATGGAGTGTGATGGTCCAGTCTTATAGATGGAGTGTGATGGTCCAGTCTTATGGAGTGTGATGGTCCAGTCTTATAGATGGAGTGTGATGGTCCAGTCTCAGAGATGGAGTGTGATGGTCCAGTCTCAGAGATGGAGTGTGATGGTCCAGTCTTATAGATGGAGTGTGATGGTCCAGTCTTATGGAGTGTGATGGTCCAGTCTTATAGATGGAGTGTGATGGTCCAGTCTTATGGAGTGTGATGGTCCAGTCTTATAGATGGAGTGTGATGTTCAAGTCTTATAGATGGAGTGTGATGGTCCAGTCTCAGAGATGGAGTGTGATGGTCCAGTCTTATGGAGTGTGATGGTCCAGTCTTATAGATGGAGTGTGATGGTCCAGTCTCCGATATGGAGTGTGATGGTCCAGTCTCCGAGATGGAGTGTGATGGTCCAGTCTTATAGATGGATTGTGATGGTCCAGTCTCAGAGATGGAGTGTGATGGTCCAGTCTCAGAGATGGAGTGTGATGGTCCAGTCTTATAGATGGAGTGTGATGGTCCAGTCTTATAGATGGAGTGTGATGGTCCAGTCTCCGATATGGAGTGTGATGGTCCAGTTTTAATAGATGGAGTGTGATGGTCCAGTCTTATAGACGGAGTGTGATGGTCCAGTCTCAGAGATGGAGTGTGATGGTCCAGTCTAATGGATGGAGTGTGATGGTCCAGTCTAATAGATGGAGTGTGATGGTCCAGTCTTATGGAGTGTGATGGTCCAGTCTTATGGAGTGTGATGGTCCAGTCTTATAGATGGAGTGTGATGGTCCAGTCTTATGGAGTGTGATGGTCCAGTCTTATAGATGGATTGTGATGGTCAAGTCTTATAGATTGAGTGTGATGGTCCAGTCTCAGAGATTTAGTGTGATGGTCCAGTCTCAGAGATGGAGTGTGATGGTCCAGTCTTATGGAGTGTGATGGTCCAGTCTTATAGATGGAGTGTGATGGTCCAGTCTCCGATATGGAGTGTGATGGTCCAGTCTTATAGATGGAGTGTGATGGTCCATTCTAATAGATGGAGTGTGATGGTCCATTCTTATAGATGGAGTGTGATGGTCCAGTCTCAGAGATGGAGTGTGATGGTCCAGTCTTATAGACGGAGTGTGATGGTCCAGTCTCAGAGATGGAGTGTGATGGTCCAGTCTAATAGATGGAGTGTGATGGTCCAGTCTAATAGATGGAGTGTGATGGTCCAGTCTTATAGATGGAGTGTGACGGTCCAGTCTAATAGATGGAGTGTGATGTTCCAGTCTAATAGATGGAGTGTGATGGTTCAGTCTCAGAGATGGAGTGTGATGGTCCAGTCTCAGAGATGGAGTGTGATGGTCCAGTCTAATAGATGGAGTGTGATGGTCCAGTCTAATAGATGGAGTGTGATGGTCCAGTTTTAATAGATGGAGTGTGATGGTCCAGTCTAATAGATGGAGTGTGATGGTCCAGTCTTAGAGATGGAGTGTGATGGTCCAGTCTAATAGATGGAGTGTGATGGTCCAGTCTAATATATGGAGTGTGATGGTCCAGTCTCAGAGATGGAGTGTGATGGTCCAGTCTTATAGATGGAGTGTGATGGTCCAGTCTTATGGAGTGTGATGGTCCAGTCTTATAGATGGAGTGTGATGGTCCAGTCTTATGGAGTGTGATGGTCCAGTCTTATAGATGGAGTGTGATGGTCCAGTCTCAGAGATGGAGTGTGATGGTCCAGTCTCAGAGATGGAGTGTGATGGTCCAGTCTTATAGATGGAGTGTGATGGTCCAGTCTTATGGAGTGTGATGGTCCAGTCTTATAGATGGAGTGTGATGGTCCAGTCTTATGGAGTGTGATGGTCCAGTCTTATAGATGGAGTGTGATGTTCAAGTCTTATAGATGGAGTGTGATGGTCCAGTCTCAGAGATGGAGTGTGAATGTCCAGTCTTATGGAGTGTGATGGTCCAGTCTTATAGATGGAGTGTGATGGTCCAGTCTCCGATATGGAGTGTGATGGTCCAGTCTCCGAGATGGAGTGTGATGGTCCAGTCTTATAGATGGATTGTGATGGTCCAGTCTCAGAGATGGAGTGTGATGGTCCAGTCTCAGAGATGGAGTGTGATGGTCCAGTCTTATAGATGGAGTGTGATGGTCCAGTCTTATAGATGGAGTGTGATGGTCCAGTCTCCGATATGGAGTGTGATGGTCCAGTTTTAATAGATGGAGTGTGATGGTCCAGTCTTATAGACGGAGTGTGATGGTCCAGTCTCAGAGATGGAGTGTGATGGTCCAGTCTAATGGATGGAGTGTGATGGTCCAGTCTAATAGATGGAGTGTGATGGTCCAGTCTTATGGAGTGTGATGGTCCAGTCTTATGGAGTGTGATGGTCCAGTCTTATAGATGGAGTGTGATGGTCCAGTCTTATGGAGTGTGATGGTCCAGTCTTATAGATGGATTGTGATGGTCAAGTCTTATAGATTGAGTGTGATGGTCCAGTCTCAGAGATTTAGTGTGATGGTCCAGTCTCAGAGATGGAGTGTGATGGTCCAGTCTTATGGAGTGTGATGGTCCAGTCTTATAGATGGAGTGTGATGGTCCAGTCTCCGATATGGAGTGTGATGGTCCAGTCTTATAGATGGAGTGTGATGGTCCATTCTAATAGATGGAGTGTGATGGTCCATTCTTATAGATGGAGTGTGATGGTCCAGTCTCAGAGATGGAGTGTGATGGTCCAGTCTTATAGACGGAGTGTGATGGTCCAGTCTCAGAGATGGAGTGTGATGGTCCAGTCTAATAGATGGAGTGTGATGGTCCAGTCTAATAGATGGAGTGTGATGGTCCAGTCTTATAGATGGAGTGTGATGGTCCAGTCTTATGGAGTGTGATGGTCCAGTCTTATAGATGGATTGTGATGGTCAAGTCTTATAGATGGAGTGTGATGGTCCAGTCTCAGAGATGGAGTGTGATGGTCCAGTCTTATAGATGGAGTGTGATGGTCCAGTCTAATAGATGGAGTGTGATGGTCCAGTCTAATAGATGGAGTGTGATGGTCCAGTCTCAGAGATGGAGTGTGATGGTCCAGTCTCAGAGATGGAGTGTGATGGTCCAGTCTTATGGAGTGTGATGGTCCAGTCTTATGGAGTGTGATGGTCCAGTCTTATGGAGTGTGATGGTCCAGTCTAATAGATGGAGTGTGATGGTTCAGTCTCAGAGATGGAGTGTGATGGTCCAGTCTAATAGATGGAGTGTGATGGTCCAGTCTAATAGATGGAGTGTTATGGTCCAGTTTTAATAGATGGAGTGTGATGTTCCAGTCTAATAGATGGAGTGTGATGGTCCAGTCTTAGAGATGGAGTGTGATGGTCCAGTCTAATAGATGGAGTGTGATGGTCCAGTCTAATATATGGAGTGTGATGGTCCAGTCTCAGAGATGGAGTGTGATGGTCCAGTCTTATAGATGGAGTGTGATGGTCCAGTCTTATAGATGGAGTGTGATGGTCCAGTCTTAAGGAGTGTGATGGTCCAGTCTTATAGATGGAGTGTGATGGTCCAGTCTCAGAGATGGAGTGTGATGGTCCAGTCTCAGAGATGGAGTGTGATGGTCCAGTCTTATAGATGGAGTGTGATGGTCCAGTCTTATGGAGTGTGATGGTCCAGTCTTATAGATGGAGTGTGATGGTCCAGTCTTATGGAGTGTGATGGTCCAGTCTTATAGATGGAGTGTGATGGTCAAGTCTTATAGATGGAGTGTGATGGTCCAGTCTCAGAGATGGAGTGTGATGGTCCAGTCTTATGGAGTGTGATGGTCCAGTCTTATAGATGGAGTGTGATTGTCCAGTCTCCGATATGGAGTGTGATGGTCCAGTCTCCGAGATGGAGTGTGATGGTCCAGTCTTATAGATGGATTGTGATGGTCCAGTCTCAGAGATGGAGTGTGATGGTCCAGTCTCAGAGATGGAGTGTGAGGGTCCAGTCTTATGGAGTGTGATGGTCCAGTCTTATAGATGGAGTGTGATGGTCCAGTCTCCGATATGGAGTGTGATGGTCCAGTCTCCGAGATGGAGTGTGATGGTCCAGTCTTATAGATGGAGTGTGATGGTCCAGTTTTATAGATGGAGTGTGATGGTCCAGTCTAATAGATGGAGTGTGATGGTCCAGTCTAATAGATGGAGTTTGATGGTCCAGTCTCAGAGATGGAGTGTGATGGTCCATTCTAATAGATGGAGTGTGATGGTCCAGTCTAATAGATGGAGTGTGATGGTCCAGTCTTATAGATGGAGTGTGATGGTCCAGTCTTATGGAGTGGGATGGTCCAGTCTTATAGATGGAGTGTGATGGTCCAGTCTCAGAGATGGAGTGTGTTGGTCCAGTCTTATAGATGGAGTGTGACGGTCCAGTCTAATAGATGGAGTGTGATGGTCCAGTCTAATAGATGGAGTGTGATGGTTCAGTCTCAGAGATGGAGTGTGATGGTCCAGTCTCAGAGATGGAGTGTGATGGTCCAGTCTAATAGATGGAGTGTGATGGTCCAGTCTAATAGATGGAGTGTGATGGTCCAGTTTTAATAGATGGAGTGTGATGGTCCAGTCTTATAGACGGAGTGTGATGGTCCAGTCTCAGAGATGGAGTGTGATGGTCCAGTCTAATGGATGGAGTGTGATGTTCCAGTCTCAGAGATGGAGTGTGATGGTCCAGTCTAATAGATGGAGTGTGATGGTCCAGTCTTATAGATGGAGTGTGATGGTCCAGTTTTAATAGATGGAGTGTGATGTTCCAGTCTAATAGATGGAGTGTGATGGTCCAGTCTTAGAGATGGAGTGTGATGGTCCAGTCTAATAGATGGAGTGTGATGGTCCAGTCTAATATATGGAGTGTGATGGTCCAGTCTCAGAGATGGAGTGTGATGGTCCAGTCTTATAGATGGAGTGTGATGGTCCAGTCTTATAGATGGAGTGTGATGGTCCAGTCTTATGGAGTGTGATGGTCCAGTCTTATAGATGGAGTGTGATGGTCCAGTCTCAGAGATGGAGTGTGATGGTCCAGTCTTAGAGATGGAGTGTGATGGTCCAGTCTAATAGATGGAGTGTGATGGTCCAGTCTAATATATGGAGTGTGATGGTCCAGTCTCAGAGATGGAGTGTGATGGTCCAGTCTTATAGATGGAGTGTGATGGTCCAGTCTTATAGATGGAGTGTGATGGTCCAGTCTTAAGGAGTGTGATGGTCCAGTCTTATAGATGGAGTGTGATGGTCCAGTCTCAGAGATGGAGTGTGATGGTCCAGTCTCAGAGATGGAGTGTGATGGTCCAGTCTTATAGATGGAGTGTGATGGTCCAGTCTTATGGAGTGTGATGGTCCAGTCTTATAGATGGAGTGTGATGGTCCAGTCTTATGGAGTGTGATGGTCCAGTCTTATAGATGGAGTGTGATGGTCAAGTCTTATAGATGGAGTGTGATGGTCCAGTCTCAGAGATGGAGTGTGATGGTCCAGTCTTATGGAGTGTGATGGTCCAGTCTTATAGATGGAGTGTGATGGTCCAGTCTCCGATATGGAGTGTGATGGTCCAGTCTCCGAGATGGAGTGTGATGGTCCAGTCTTATAGATGGATTGTGATGGTCCAGTCTCAGAGATGGAGTGTGAGGGTCCAGTCTTATGGAGTGTGATGGTCCAGTCTTATAGATGGAGTGTGATGGTCCAGTCTCCGATATGGAGTGTGATGGTCCAGTCTCCGAGATGGAGTGTGATGGTCCAGTCTTATAGATGGAGTGTGATGGTCCAGTTTTATAGATGGAGTGTGATGGTCCAGTCTAATAGATGGAGTGTGATGGTCCAGTCTAATAGATGGAGTTTGATGGTCCAGTCTCAGAGATGGAGTGTGATGGTCCATTCTAATAGATGGAGTGTGATGGTCCAGTCTAATAGATGGAGTGTGATGGTCCAGTCTTATAGATGGAGTGTGATGGTCCAGTCTTATGGAGTGGGATGGTCCAGTCTTATAGATGGAGTGTGATGGTCCAGTCTCAGAGATGGAGTGTGTTGGTCCAGTCTTATAGATGGAGTGTGACGGTCCAGTCTAATAGATGGAGTGTGATGGTCCAGTCTAATAGATGGAGTGTGATGGTTCAGTCTCAGAGATGGAGTGTGATGGTCCAGTCTCAGAGATGGAGTGTGATGGTCCAGTCTAATAGATGGAGTGTGATGGTCCAGTCTAATAGATGGAGTGTGATGGTCCAGTTTTAATAGATGGAGTGTGATGGTCCAGTCTTATAGACGGAGTGTGATGGTCCAGTCTCAGAGATGGAGTGTGATGGTCCAGTCTAATGGATGGAGTGTGATGTTCCAGTCTCAGAGATGGAGTGTGATGGTCCAGTCTAATAGATGGAGTGTGATGGTCCAGTCTTATAGATGGAGTGTGATGGTCCAGTTTTAATAGATGGAGTGTGATGTTCCAGTCTAATAGATGGAGTGTGATGGTCCAGTCTTAGAGATGGAGTGTGATGGTCCAGTCTAATAGATGGAGTGTGATGGTCCAGTCTAATATATGGAGTGTGATGGTCCAGTCTCAGAGATGGAGTGTGATGGTCCAGTCTTATAGATGGAGTGTGATGGTCCAGTCTTATAGATGGAGTGTGATGGTCCAGTCTTATGGAGTGTGATGGTCCAGTCTTATAGATGGAGTGTGATGGTCCAGTCTCAGAGATGGAGTGTGATGGTCCAGTCTCAGAGATGGAGTGTGATGGTCCAGTCTTATAGATGGAGTGTGATGGTCCAGTCTTATGGAGTGTGATGGTCCAGTCTTATAGATGGAGTGTGATGGTCCAGTCTTATGGAGTGTGATGGTCCAGTCTTATAGATGGAGTGTGATGGTCAAGTCTTATAGATGGAGTGTGATGGTCCAGTCTCAGAGATGGAGTGTGATGGTCCAGTCTTATGGAGTGTGATGGTCCAGTCTTATAGATGGAGTGTGATGGTCCAGTCTCCGATATGGAGTGTGATGGTCCAGTCTCCGAGATGGAGTGTGATGGTCCAGTCTTATAGATGGATTGTGATGGTCCAGTCTCAGAGATGGAGTGTGATGGTCCAGTCTCAGAGATGGAGTGTGATGGTCCAGTCTTATGGAGTGTGATGGTCCAGTCTTATAGATGGAGTGTGATGGTCCAGTCTCCGATATGGAGTGTGATGGTCCAGTCTCCGAGATGGAGTGTGATGGTCCAGTCTTATAGATGGAGTGTGATGGTCCAGTTTTATAGATGGAGTGTGATGGTCCAGTCTAATAGATGGAGTGTGATGGTCCAGTCTAATAGATGGAGTTTGATGGTCCAGTCTCAGAGATGGAGTGTGATGGTCCAGTCTAATAGATGGAGTGTGATGGTTCAGTCTCAGAGATGGAGTGTGATGGTCCAGTCTAATAGATGGAGTGTGATGGTCCAGTCTTAGAGATGGAGTGTGATGGTCCAGTCTAATAGATGGAGCGTGATGGTCCAGTCTAATATATGGAGTGTGATGGTCCAGTCTCAGAGATGGAGTGTGATGGTCCAGTCTTATAGATGGAGTGTGATGGTCCAGTCTAATAGATGGAGTGTGATGGTCCAGTCTAATAGATGGAGTGTGATGGTCCAGTCTCAGAGATGGAAGGTGATGGTCCAGTCTTATAGACGTAGTGTGATGGTCCAGTCTCAGAGATGGAGTGTGATGGTCCAGTCTAATAGATGGAGTGTGATGGTCCAGTCTAATAGATGGAGTGTGATGGTCCAGTCTTATAGATGGAGTGTGATTGTCCAGTCTTATGGAGTGTGATGGTCCAGTCTTATAGATGGATTGTGATGGTCCAGTCTTATAGATGGAGTGTGATGGTCCAGTCTCAGAGATGGAGTGTGATGGTCCAGTCTTATAGCTGGAGTGTGATGTTCCAGTCTAATAGATGGAGTGTGATGGTTCAGTCTCAGAGATGGAGTGTGATGGTCCAGTCTCAGAGATGGAGTGTGATGGTCCAGTCTAATAGATGGAGTGTGATGGTCCAGTCTAATAGATGGAGTGTGATGGTCCAGTTTTAATAGATGGAGTGTGATGGTCCAGTCTAATAGATGGAGTGTGATGGTCCAGTCTTAGAGATGGAGTGTGATGGTCCAGTCTAATAGATGGAGTGTGATGGTCCAGTCTAATATATGGAGTGTGATGGTCCAGTCTCAGAGATGGTGTGTGATGGTCCAGTCTTATAGATGGAGTGTGATGGTCCAGTCTTATGGAGTGTGATGGTCCAGTCTTATAGATGGAGTGTGATGGTCCAGTCTTATGGAGTGTGATGGTCCAGTCTTATAGATGGAGTGTGATGGTCCAGTCTCAGAGATGGAGTGTGATGGTCCAGTCTCAGAGATGGAGTGTGATGGTCCAGTCTTATAGATGGAGTGTGATGGTCCAGTCTTATGGAGTGTGATGGTCCAGTCTTATAGATGGAGTGTGATGGTCCAGTCTTATGGAGTGTGATGGTCCAGTCTTATAGATGGAGTGTGATGGTCAAGTCTTATAGATGGAGTGTGATGGTCCAGTCTCAGAGATGGAGTGTGATGGTCCAGTCTTATGGAGTGTGATGGTCCAGTCTTATAGATGGAGTGTGATGGTCCAGTCTCCGATATGGAGTGTGATGGTCCAGTCTCCGAGATGGAGTGTGATGGTCCAGTCTTATAGATGGATTGTGATGGTCCAGTCTCAGAGATGGAGTGTGATGGTCCAGTCTCAGAGATGGAGTGTGATGGTCCAGTCTCAGAGATGGAGTGTGATGGTCCAGTCTTATAGATGGAGTGTGATGGTCCAGTCTTATAGATGGAGTGTGATGGTCCAGTCTCCGATATGGAGTGTGATGGTCCAGTCTCCGATATGGAGTGTGATGGTCCAGTCTCCGAGATGGAGTGTGATGGTCCAGTCTTATAGATGGAGTGTGATGGTCCAGTTTTATAGATGGAGTGTGATGGTCCAGTCTAATAGATGGAGTGTGATGGTCCAGTCTAATAGATGGAGTGTGATGGTCCAGTCTTATAGATGGAGTGTGATGGTCCAGTCTAATAGATGGAGTGTGATGGTCCAGTCTAATAGATGGAGTGTGATGGTCCAGTCTCAGAGATGGAAGGTGATGGTCCAGTCTTATAGACGGAGTGTGATGGTCCAGTCTCAGAGATGGAGTGTGATGGTCCAGTCTAATAGATGGAGTGTGATGGTCCAGTCTAATAGATGGAGTGTGATGGTCCAGTCTTATAGATGGAGTGTGATGGTCCAGTCTTATGGAGTGGGATGGTCCAGTCTTATAGATGGATTGTGATGGTCAAGTCTTATAGATGGAGTGTGATGGTCCAGTCTCAGAGATGGAGTGTGATGGTCCAGTCTTATAGATGGAGTGTGACGGTCCAGTCTAATAGATGGAGTGTGATGGTCCAGTCTAATAGATGGAGTGTGATGGTTCAGTCTCAGAGATGGAGTGTGATGGTCCAGTCTCAGAGATGAAGTGTGATGGTCCAGTCTAATAGATGGAGTGTGATGGTCCAGTCTAATAGATGGAGTGTGATGGTCCAGTTTTAATAGATGGAGTGTGATGGTCCAGTCTTATAGACGGAGTGTGATGGTCCAGTCTCAGAGATGGAGTGTGATGGTCCAGTCTAATGGATGGAGTGTGATGGTCCAGTCTAATAGATGGAGTCTGATGGTCCAGTCTTATGGAGTGTGATGGTCCAGTCTTATGGAGTGTGATGGTCCAGTCTTATAGATGGAGTGTGATGGTCCAGTCTTATGGAGTGTGATGGTCCAGTCTTATAGATGGATTGTGATGGTCAAGTCTTATAGATTGAGTGTGATGGTCCAGTCTCAGAGATTTAGTGTGATGGTCCAGTCTCAGAGATGGAGTGTGATGGTCCAGTCTTATGGAGTGTGATGGTCCAGTCTTATAGATGGAGTGTGATGGTCCAGTCTCCGATATGGAGTGTGATGGTCCAGTCTTATAGATGGAGTGTGATGGTCCATTCTAATAGATGGAGTGTGATGGTCCATTCTTATAGATGGAGTGTGATGGTCCAGTCTCAGAGATGGAGTGTGATGGTCCAGTCTTATAGACGGAGTGTGATGGTCCAGTCTCAGAGATGGAGTGTGATGGTCCAGTCTAATAGATGGAGTGTGATGGTCCAGTCTAATAGATGGAGTGTGATGGTCCAGTCTTATAGATGGAGTGTGATGGTCCAGTCTTATGGAGTGTGATGGTCCAGTCTTATAGATGGATTGTGATGGTCAAGTCTTATAGATGGAGTGTGATGGTCCAGTCTCAGAGATGGAGTGTGATGGTCCAGTCTTATAGATGGAGTGTGATGGTCCAGTCTAATAGATGGAGTGTGATGGTCCAGTCTAATAGATGGAGTGTGATGGTCCAGTCTCAGAGATGGAGTGTGATGGTCCAGTCTCAGAGATGGAGTGTGATGGTCCAGTCTTATGGAGTGTGATGGTCCAGTCTTATGGAGTGTGATGGTCCAGTCTTATGGAGTGTGATGGTCCAGTCTAATAGATGGAGTGTGATGGTTCAGTCTCAGAGATGGAGTGTGATGGTCCAGTCTCAGAGATGGAGTGTGATGGTCCAGTCTAATAGATGGAGTGTGATGGTCCAGTCTAATAGATGGAGTGTGATGGTCCAGTTTTAATAGATGGAGTGTGATGTTCCAGTCTAATAGATGGAGTGTGATGGTCCAGTCTTAGAGATGGAGTGTGATGGTCCAGTCTAATAGATGGAGTGTGATGGTCCAGTCTAATATATGGAGTGTGATGGTCCAGTCTCAGAGATGGAGTGTGATGGTCCAGTCTTATAGATGGAGTGTGATGGTCCAGTCTTATAGATGGAGTGTGATGGTCCAGTCTTATGGAGTGTGATGGTCCAGTCTTATAGATGGAGTGTGATGGTCTAGTCTCAGAGATGGAGTGTGATGGTCCAGTCTCAGAGATGGAGTGTGATGGTCCAGTCTTATAGATGGAGTGTGATGGTCCAGTCTTATGGAGTGTGATGGTCCAGTCTTATAGATGGAGTGTGATGGTCCAGTCTTATGGAGTGTGATGGTCCAGTCTTATAGATGGAGTGTGATGGTCAAGTCTTATAGATGGAGTGTGATGGTCCAGTCTCAGAGATGGAGTGTGATGGTCCAGTCTTATGGAGTGTGATGGTCCAGTCTTATAGATGGAGTGTGATGGTCCAGTCTCCGATATGGAGTGTGATGGTCCAGTCTCCGAGATGGAGTGTGATGGTCCAGTCTTATAGATGGATTGTGATGGTCCAGTCTCAGAGATGGAGTGTGATGGTCCAGTCTCAGAGATGGAGTGTGATGGTCCAGTCTTATGGAGTGTGATGGTCCAGTCTTATAGATGGAGTGTGATGGTCCAGTCTAATAGATGGAGTGTGATGGTCCAGTCTTATAGATGGATTGTGATGGTCCAGTCTCCGATATGGAGTGTGATGGTCCAGTCTCCGAGATGGAGTGTGATGGTCCAGTCTTATAGATGGAGTGTGATGGTCCAGTTTTATAGATGGAGTGTGATGGTCCAGTCTAATAGATGGAGTGTGATGGTCCAGTCTAATAGATGGAGTTTGATGGTCCAGTCTCAGGAATGGAGTGTGATGGTCCAGTCTAATAGATGGAGTGTGATGGTCCAGTCTAATAGATGGAGTGTGATGGTCCAGTCTTATAGATGGAGTGTGATGGTCCAGTCTTATGGAGTGGGATGGTCCAGTCTTATAGATGGATTGTGATGGTCATGTCTTATAGATGGAGTGTGATGGTCCAGTCTAATAGATGGAGTGTGATGGTCCAGTCTAATAGATGGAGTGTGATGGTCCAGTCTTATAGATGGAGTGTGATGGTCCAGTCTTATGGAGTGTGATGGTCCAGTCTTATAGATGGATTGTGATGGTCAAGTCTTATAGATGGAGTGTGATGGTCCAGTCTCAGAGATGGAGTGTGATGGTCCAGTCTTATAGATGGAGTGTGATGGTCCAGTCTAATAGATGGAGTGTGATGGTCCAGTCTAATAGATGGAGTGTGATGGTCCAGTCTCAGAGATGGAGTGTGATGGTCCAGTCTCAGAGATGGAGTGTGATGGTCCAGTCTTATGGAGTGTGATGGTCCAGTCTTATGGAGTGTGATGGTCCAGTCTTATGGAGTGTGATGGTCCAGTCTAATAGATGGAGTGTGATGGTTCAGTCTCAGAGATGGAGTGTGATGGTCCAGTCTCAGAGATGGAGTGTGATGGTCCAGTCTAATAGATGGAGTGTGATGGTCCAGTCTAATAGATGGAGTGTGATGGTCCAGTTTTAATAGATGGAGTGTGATGTTCCAGTCTAATAGATGGAGTGTGATGGTCCAGTCTTAGAGATGGAGTGTGATGGTCCAGTCTAATAGATGGAGTGTGATGGTCCAGTCTAATATATGGAGTGTGATGGTCCAGTCTCAGAGATGGAGTGTGATGGTCCAGTCTTATAGATGGAGTGTGATGGTCCAGTCTTATAGATGGAGTGTGATGGTCCAGTCTTATGGAGTGTGATGGTCCAGTCTTATAGATGGAGTGTGATGGTCCAGTCTCAGAGATGGAGTGTGATGGTCCAGTCTCAGAGATGGAGTGTGATGGTCCAGTCTTATAGATGGAGTGTGATGGTCCAGTCTTATGGAGTGTGATGGTCCAGTCTTATAGATGGAGTGTGATGGTCCAGTCTTATGGAGTGTGGATGGTCCAGTCTTATAGATGGAGTGTGATGGTCAAGTCTTATAGATGGAGTGTGATGGTCCAGTCTCAGAGATGGAGTGTGATGGTCCAGTCTTATGGAGTGTGATGGTCCAGTCTTATAGATGGAGTGTGATGGTCCAGTCTCCGATATGGAGTGTGATGGTCCAGTCTCCGAGATGGAGTGTGATGGTCCAGTCTTATAGATGGATTGTGATGGTCCAGTCTCAGAGATGGAGTGTGATGGTCCAGTCTCAGAGATGGAGTGTGATGGTCCAGTCTTATGGAGTGTGATGGTCCAGTCTTATAGATGGAGTGTGATGGTCCAGTCTCCGATATGGAGTGTGATGGTCCAGTCTCCGAGATGGAGTGTGATGGTCCAGTCTTATAGATGGAGTGTGATGGTCCAGTTTTATAGATGGAGTGTGATGGTCCAGTCTAATAGATGGAGTGTGATGGTCCAGTCTAATAGATGGAGTTTGATGGTCCAGTCTCAGAGATGGAGTGTGATGGTCCAGTCTAATAGATGGAGTGTGATGGTCCAGTCTAATAGATGGAGTGTGATGGTCCAGTCTTATAGATGGAGTGTGATGGTCCAGTCTTATGGAGTGGGATGGTCCAGTCTTATAGATGGATTGTGATGGTCAAGTCTTATAGATGGAGTGTGATGGTCCAGTCTCAGAGATGGAGTGTGATGGTCCAGTCTTATAGATGGAGTGTGACGGTCCAGTCTAATAGATGGAGTGTGATGGTCCAGTCTAATAGATGGAGTGTGATGGTTCAGTCTCAGAGATGGAGTGTGATGGTCCAGTCTCAGAGATGGAGTGTGATGGTCCAGTCTAATAGATGGAGTGTGATGGTCCAGTCTAATAGATGGAGTGTGATGGTCCAGTTTTAATAGATGGAGTGTGATGGTCCAGTCTTATAGACGGAGTGTGATGGTCCAGTCTCAGAGATGGAGTGTGATGGTCCAGTCTCAGAGATGGAGTGTGATGGTCCAGTCTAATAGATGGAGTGTGATGGTCCAGTCTAATAGATGGAGTGTGATGGTCCAGTTTTAATAGATGGAGTGTGATGTTCCAGTCTAATAGATGGAGTGTGATGGTCCAGTCTTAGAGATGGAGTGTGATGGTCCAGTCTAATAGATGGAGTGTGATGGTCCAGTCTAATATATGGAGTGTGATGGTCCAGTCTCAGAGATGGAGTGTGATGGTCCAGTCTTATAGATGGAGTGTGATGGTCCAGTCTTATAGATGGAGTGTGATGGTCCAGTCTTATGGAGTGTGATGGTCCAGTCTTATAGATGGAGTGTGATGGTCCAGTCTCAGAGATGGAGTGTGATGGTCCAGTCTCAGAGATGGAGTGTGATGGTCCAGTCTTATAGATGGAGTGTGATGGTCCAGTCTTATGGAGTGTGATGGTCCAGTCTTATAGATGGAGTGTGATGGTCCAGTCTTATGGAGTGTGATGGTCCAGTCTTATAGATGGAGTGTGATGGTCAAGTCTTATAGATGGAGTGTGATGGTCCAGTCTCAGAGAT
The DNA here is from genome assembly GCF_002021735.2 of Oncorhynchus kisutch. Lineage (NCBI taxonomy): Eukaryota > Metazoa > Chordata > Actinopteri > Salmoniformes > Salmonidae > Oncorhynchus > Oncorhynchus kisutch. The sequence goes on along the minus strand of NC_034189.2, from coordinate 6,462,181 downwards.
GGAGTGTGATGGTCCAGTCTTATGGAGTGTGATGGTCCAGTCTTATAGATGGAGTGTGATGGTCCAGTCTCCGATATGGAGTGTGATGGTCCAGTCTCCGAGATGGAGTGTGATGGTCCAGTCTTATAGATGGATTGTGATGGTCCAGTCTCAGAGATGGAGTGTGATGGTCCAGTCTCAGAGATGGAGTGTGATGGTCCAGTCTTATGGAGTGTGATGGTCCAGTCTTATAGATGGAGTGTGATGGTCCAGTCTCCGATATGGAGTGTGATGGTCCAGTCTCCGAGATGGAGTGTGATGGTCCAGTCTTATAGATGGAGTGTGATGGTCCAGTTTTATAGATGGAGTGTGATGGTCCAGTCTAATAGATGGAGTGTGATGGTCCAGTCTAATAGATGGAGTTTGATGGTCCAGTCTCAGAGATGGAGTGTGATGGTCCAGTCTAATAGATGGAGTGTGATGGTCCAGTCTAATAGATGGAGTGTGATGGTCCAGTCTTATAGATGGAGTGTGATGGTCCAGTCTTATGGAGTGGGATGGTCCAGTCTTATAGATGGATTGTGATGGTCAAGTCTTATAGATGGAGTGTGATGGTCCAGTCTCAGAGATGGAGTGTGATGGTCCAGTCTTATAGATGGAGTGTGACGGTCCAGTCTAATAGATGGAGTGTGATGGTCCAGTCTAATAGATGGAGTGTGATGGTTCAGTCTCAGAGATGGAGTGTGATGGTCCAGTCTCAGAGATGGAGTGTGATGGTCCAGTCTAATAGATGGAGTGTGATGGTCCAGTCTAATAGATGGAGTGTGATGGTCCAGTTTTAATAGATGGAGTGTGATGGTCCAGTCTTATAGACGGAGTGTGATGGTCCAGTCTCAGAGATGGAGTGTGATGGTCCAGTCTCAGAGATGGAGTGTGATGGTCCAGTCTAATAGATGGAGTGTGATGGTCCAGTCTTATAGATGGAGTGTGATGGTCCAGTTTTAATAGATGGAGTGTGATGTTCCAGTCTAATAGATGGAGTGTGATGGTCCAGTCTTAGAGATGGAGTGTGATGGTCCAGTCTAATAGATGGAGTGTGATGGTCCAGTCTAATATATGGAGTGTGACTGTCCAGTCTCAGAGATGGAGTGTGATGGTCCAGTCTTATAGATGGAGTGTGATGGTCCAGTCTTATAGATGGAGTGTGATGGTCCAGTCTTATGGAGTGTGATGGTCCAGTCTTATAGATGGAGTGTGATGGTCCAGTCTCAGAGATGGAGTGTGATGGTCCAGTCTCAGAGATGGAGTGTGATGGTCCAGTCTTATAGATGGAGTGTGATGGTCCAGTCTCAGAGATGGAGTGTGATGGTCCAGTCTCAGAGATGGAGTGTGATGGTCCAGTCTCAGAGATGGAGTGTGATGGTCCAGTCTTATAGATGGAGTGTGATGGTCCAGTCTTATGGAGTGTGATGGTCCAGTCTTATAGATGGAGTGTGATGGTCCAGTCTTATGGAGTGTGATGGTCCAGTCTTATAGATGGAGTGTGATGGTCAAGTCTTATAGATGGAGTGTGATGGTCCAGTCTCAGAGATGGAGTGTGATGGTCCAGTCTTATAGATGGAGTGTGATGGTCCAGTCTTATAGATGGAGTGTGATGGTCCAGTCTCCGATATGGAGTGTGATGGTCCAGTCTCCGAGATGGAGTGTGATGGTCCAGTCTTATAGATGGATTGTGATGGTCCAGTCTCAGAGATGGAGTGTGATGGTCCAGTCTCAGAGATGGAGTGTGATGGTCCAGTCTTATGGAGTGTGATGGTCCAGTCTTATAGATGGAGTGTGATGGTCCAGTCTCCGATATGGAGTGTGATGGTCCAGTCTCCGAGATGGAGTGTGATGGTCCAGTCTTATAGATGGAGTATGATGGTCCAGTTTTATAGATGGAGTGTGATGGTCCAGTCTAATAGATGGAGTGTGATGGTCCAGTCTAATAGATGGAGTTTGATGGTCCAGTCTCAGAGATGGAGTGTGATGGTCCAGTCTAATAGATGGAGTGTGATGGTCCAGTCTAATAGATGGAGTGTGATGGTCCAGTCTTATAGATGGAGTGTGATGGTCCAGTCTTATGGAGTGGGATGGTCCAGTCTTATAGATCGATTGTGATGGTCAAGTCTTATAGATGGAGTGTGATGGTCCAGTCTCAGAGATGGAGTGTGATGGTCCAGTCTTATAGATGGAGTGTGACGGTCCAGTCTAATAGATGGAGTGTGATGGTCCAGTCTAATAGATGGAGTGTGATGGTTCAGTCTCAGAGATGGAGTGTGATGGTCCAGTCTCAGAGATGGAGTGTGATGGTCCAGTCTAATAGATGGAGTGTGATGGTCCAGTCTAATAGATGGAGTGTGATGGTCCAGTTTTAATAGATGGAGTGTGATGGTCCAGTCTTATAGACGGAGTGTGATGGTCCAGTCTCAGAGATGGAGTGTGATGGTCCAGTCTAATGGATGGAGTGTGATGGTCCAGTCTAATAGATGGAGTGTGATGGTCCAGTCTTATGGAGTGTGATGGTCCAGTCTTATGGAGTGTGATGGTCCAGTCTTATGGAGTGTGATGGTCCAGTCTTATAGATGGAGTGTGATGGTCCAGTCTTATGGAGTGTGATGGTCCAGTCTTATAGATGGATTGTGATGGTCAAGTCTTATAGATTGAGTGTGATGGTCCAGTCTCAGAGATTTAGTGTGATGGTCCAGTCTCAGAGATGGAGTGTGATGGTCCAGTCTTATGGAGTGTGATGGTCCAGTCTTATAGATGGAGTGTGATGGTCCAGTCTCCGATATGGAGTGTGATGGTCCAGTCTTATAGATGGAGTGTGATGGTCCATTCTAATAGATGGAGTGTGATGGTCCAGTCTAATAGATGGAGTGTGATGGTCCATTCTTATAGATGGAGTGTGATGGTCCAGTCTCAGAGATGGAGTGTGATGGTCCAGTCTTATAGACGGAGTGTGATGGTCCAGTCTCAGAGATGGAGTGTGATGGTCCAGTCTAATAGATGGAGTGTGATGGTCCAGTCTAATAGATGGAGTGTGATGGTCCAGTCTTATAGATGGAGTGTGATGGTCCAGTCTTATGGAGTGTGATGGTCCAGTCTTATAGATGGATTGTGATGGTCAAGTCTTATAGATGGAGTGTGATGGTCCAGTCTCAGAGATGGAGTGTGATGGTCCAGTCTTATAGATGGAGTGTGATGGTCCAGTCTAATAGATGGAGTGTGATGGTCCAGTCTAATAGATGGAGTGTGATGGTCCAGTCTAATAGATGGAGTGTGATGGTCCAGTCTCAGAGATGGAGTGTGATGGTCCAGTCTCAGAGATGGAGTGTGATGGTCCAGTCTTATGGAGTGTGATGGTCCAGTCTTATGGAGTGTGATGGTCCAGTCTCAGAGATGGAGTGTGATGGTCCAGTCTAATAGATGGAGTGTGATGGTCCAGTCTAATAGATGGAGTGTGATGGTCCAGTTTTAATAGATGGAGTGTGATGGTCCAGTCTAATAGATGGAGTGTGATGGTCCAGTCTCAGAGATGGAGTGTGATGGTCCAGTCTTATAGATGGAGTGTGATGGTCCAGTCTTATGGAGTGTCATGGTCCAGTCTTATAGATGGAGTGTGATGGTCCAGTCTTATGGAGTGTGATGGTCCAGTCTTATAGATGGAGTGTGATGGTCAAGTCTTATAGATGGAGTGTGATGGTCCAGTCTTATAGATGGATTGTGATGGTCAAGTCTTATAGATGGAGTGTGATGGTCCAGTCTCAGAGATGGAGTGTGATGGTCCAGTCTCAGAGATGGAGTGTGATGGTCCAGTCTTATGGAGTGTGATGGTCCAGTCTTATAGATGGAGTGTGATGGTCCAGTCCTGTGGAGTGTGATGGTCCAGTCTTATAGATGGAGTGTAATGGTTCAGTCTTATAGATGGAGTGTGATTGTCCAGTCTAATATATGGAGTGTGATGGTCCAGTCTAATAGATGGAGTGTGATGGTCCAGTCTAATAGATGGAGTGTGATGGTCCAGTCTAATAGATGGAGTGTGATGGTCCAGTCTAATAGATGGAGTGTGATGGTCCAGTCTCAGAGATGGAGTGTGATGGTCCAGTCTCAGAGATGGAGTGTGATGGTCCAGTCTTATGGAGTGTGATGGTCCAGTCTTATAGATGGAGTGTGATGGTCCAGTCTTATATATGGAGTGTGATGGTCCAGTCTTATAGATGGAGTGTGATGGTCCAGTCTTAGAGATGGAGTGTGATGGTCCAGTCTCAGAGATGGAGTGTGATGGTCCAGTCTCAGAGATGGAGTGTGATGGTCCAGTCTCAGAGATGGAGTGTGATTGTCCAGTCTCAGAGATGGAGTGTGATTGTCCAGTCTCAGAGACGGAGTGTGATGGTCCATTCTTAGAGATGGAGTGTGATGGTCCAGTCTTAGTGATGGAGTGTGATGGTCAAGTCTCAGAGATGGAGTGTGATGGTCCAGTCTCAGTGATGGAGTGTGATGGTCCAGTCTTAGTGATGGATTGTGATGGTCCAGTCTTAGTGATGGAGTGTGATGGTCCAGTCTTAGTGATGGAGTGTGATGGTCCAGTCTCAGTGATGGAGTGTGATGGTCCAGTCTCAGAGATGGAGTCTGATGGTCCAGTCTCAGAGATGGAGTGTGATGGTCCAGTCTTAGAGATGGAGTGTGATGGTCCAGTCTAATAGATGGAGTGTGATGGTCCAGTCTAATAGATGGAGTGTGATGGTCCAGTCTTAGAGATGGAGTGTGATGGTCCAGTCTTAGAGATGGAGTGTGATGGTCCAGTCTTAGAGATGGAGTGTGATGGTCCAGTCTTAGTGATGGAGTGTGATGGTCCAGTCTTAGTGATGGAGTGTGATGGTCCAGTCTTAGTGATGGATTGTGATGGCCCAGTCTCAGTGATGGAGTGTGATGGCAATTCGGAAGAAGATGGTATCTAGGATACTGATGCTAGAAACCCTCCCATTGACGGTCCACTCCCAACCACAGTTTTCTCCTATCGGACATGGGATTTGAACCGGCAACCATTCATTTCCCTCTAACGTATAGGCTACCTGCAAGAGGTTTCTCTCTCTCTCTGTGTGTGGGTTTGTGTACCTTGGTCGTCCACAGCCCGGTTCAGATCTTCGCTCCACTCTTCATCAGACCACACCCACCCCGGAGGACACTCGACCTCGTCCTTAGGCACCGCCTTCTCCCCGTTCTGTAAACACATCACAACTAGTTCAACAACGTTAGATTAGAAACATCATTCAGTCAGTGATTCACAAAGTAAACAGCAATACCGGGTCCTGCTGTTCGTTCTGCTGCTAGTGGGTCTCGGTTTAAAGAGCTACCTCATCTCAGGTCTATTTACACACACAATGTACTGACCACATCTGTGTATCCTTCTGGCATGCCGATCCACTGTCCCCCGGTAACCTCATCTGGTTCTCAAACACCTCCTCTGTGAAGGACATGTGACCTGCGTCTGTATCATACAGCATCCTGGACACAGAGAGGAGAGGAGGGTGAGAGGAGAGGAGAGGAGAAGAGAAGAGAAGAGAAGAGAAGAGAGGAGAGGAGAGGAGAGGAGAGGAGAGGAGAGGAGAGGAGAGGAGAGGAGAGGAGAGGAGAGGAGAGGAGAGGAGAGGAGAGGAGAGGAGAGGAGAGGAGAGGAGAGGAGAGGAGAGGAGAGGAGAGGAGAGGAGATATGGAATAGAGTTTTTGTGTCTCAGGTCACTCACGTCTTCTCTGGGCTGATGACCCACTCCCCAGCCCAGCTCCAGCCCGGTGAGGGTTTGAAGGACTCCTTGGGTAACTTCACCCTGCCTGTAACATCACTGAACCTGGGGTATGTCAGTCCTGTGGTTCCCCAGCTACCCACCAGAGCCAGCTTAGTCTGGTTCTCATACTGGAAGGCAGAGGGAGAGAGAGAGAGACACACACAGAGAGAAACAGAGACAGACAGAGAGAAAGAAAAAGAGAGAGAGAGAGAGAGAGAGACAGAGAGAGAGACAGAGAGAGAGACAGAGAGAGAGAGACAGAGAGAGACAGAGAGAGACAGAGAGAGACAGAGAGAGAGAGAGAGAGACAGAGAGAGACAGAGAGAGACAGAGAGAGACAGAGAGAGAGAGAGAGAGAAACAGAGAGAGAGAAACAGAGACAGACAGAGAGAGACAGAGAGTAACAGAGAGAGAGACACGGAGAGCGACAGAGACAGAGACAGACAGACAGAGAGAGACAGAGAGAGAGACAGAGAGAGACAGAGAGAGACAGAGAGAGACAGAGAGAGAGAGACAGAGAGAGACAGAGACAGACAGACAGAGAGAGACAGAGACAGACAGACAGAGAGAGACAGAGAGAGAGACAGAGAGAGAGCATAAACCTCACTGAACCTGGTGTAGTTCAGTCTCGTGGTTCCCTAGCTACCCCACAGAGCCAGCTCGGTCTGGTTCTCATACTGGGGGGGAGAGAGGGATCATACTTCTTAATATTAACAACCTTTATAATGCAATAAAAACATACTTTAGATCAATCAAATCTGGGCCCATACAGTTATACAGAGAAGGAGTGCTGATCTAGGATCAGTTTTATCTCTTGGGATTATAAACATGGACAACAGTTAGCCTGATCTCTCTCTCCTTACCGTTTCAGCGAACACAGACAGTTTGCCTTCGGCAAATTGATTGAAGTGTTTTACGTCCGCAGCCAGACCGAACCAGACCTTGACTCTGATCTGGGCCGGAAGCTTACTGTCTCCTGATCCACCTTGGGGGTACTAGAGACAACACAGGAGAACGTACACAGTTACTACGGAGGGAGAGATAACTTACTGATCACTGCTTCTCCCATACATGGTCCTTGGAGCAAGATAGAGGGATGTTTTTAAATGTTTTCATGGCACAACTGTATGGAGAAAGCTTCTGTGTTTACTGTACATTCTAGAAGGTGTAGTTCTATGTTTACTGTACATTCTAGAAGGTGGTCTGTAGATCTATGTTTACTGTACATTCTAGAAGGTGTTCTGTAGTTCTATGTTTACTGTACATTCTAGAAGGTGGTCTGTAGTTCTGTGTTTACTGTACATTCTAGAAGGTGGTCTGTAGTTCTATGTGCATGTATGTGAGCATGTCCATGTGTACCATCAGAAAGATGGTCTGTAGCTCCCCACAGTGCTGTACATTCTAGAAGGTGTAGTTCTATGTGTACTGTACCCTCAGAAAGATGGTCTGTAGCTCCCCACAGTGCTGTACATTCTAGAAGGTGTAGTTCTATGTGTACTGTACCTTCAGAAAGACGGTCTGTAGCTCCCCACAGTGCTGTACATTCTAGAAGGTGTAGTTCTATGTGCACTGTACCTTCAGAAAGACGGTCTGTAGCTCCCCACAGTGCTTGCCACAGTGTCTCTGTGAGAAGAGGACAGTGTGTGCAGGGATACGATGGTATGCCACTCTACGATCTCCCTGTAGCATCCAGATCACTATGTCTGGTAGACTGTTCTGGGGCTGGATGAGAGACAGGAAAGAGAGGGGAGAGGAGAGAAGAGAAACAGGAAGAGAGAGGAGAGAGGAGAGACAGGAGAGAGGAAGAGCAGGAGAGAGGAGAGACAGGAGAGAGAGGGAAGAGGAGAGAGGAGGAGAGGAGGAGAGGGAGGAGAGAGAGAGGAGAGAGAGAGAGGAGAGAGGAGAGAGACAGGAGAGAGAGGAGAGAGGGGAGAGAGGAGAGAGAGAAGAGAGAGACAGGAGAGAGGAGAGAGACAGGAGAGAGGAGAGAGTGGAGAGAGGAGAGAGAGGAGAGAGAGGAGAGAGAGACAGGAGACAGGAGAGAGGAGAGAGACAGGAGAGAGGAGAGAGGGGAGAGAGAGGAGAGAGAGGAGAGAGACAGGAGATACAGGAGAGAGGAGAGAGGGGAGAGAGGAGAGAGAGGAGAGAGAGGAGAGAGGGGAGAGAGAGGAGAGAGAGACAGGAGAGAGGAGAGACAGGAGAGAGGAGAGACAGGAGATACAGGAGAGAGAAAGACAGGAGAGAGGAGAGAGAGAGAGAGAAAGACAGGAGAGAGGAGAGACAGGAAAGAGGAGAGACACGTGAGAGGAGACACAGGATAGAGCAGAGTGAATTCATACTGCATGTCTTTGTCAGTCTAGGTCAGACACCCTACCCACTAACCTCCTCAGCCAGGAGAGAGAGGTCAGACACCCTACCCACTAACCTCCTCAGCCAGGAGAGAGAGGTCAGACACCCTACCCACTAACCTCCTCAGCCAGGAGAGAGAGGTCAGACACCCTACCCACTAACCTCCTCAGCCAGGAGAGAGAGGTCAGACACCCTACCCCCACCACCTCCTCAGCCAGGAGAGAGAGGTCAGACACCCTACCCACTAACCTCCTCAGCCAGGAGAGAGAGGTCAGACACCCTACCCACTAACCTCCTCAGCCAGGAGAGAGAGGTCAGACACCCTACCCACTAACCTCCTCAGCCAGGAGAGAGAGGTCAGACACCCTACCCACTAACCTCCTCAGCCAGGAGAGAGAGGTCAGACACCCTACCCACTAACCTCCTCACCAGGAGAGAGAGGTCAGACACCCTACCCACTAACCTCCTCAGCCAGGAGAGAGAGGTCAGACACCCTACCCACTAACCTCCTCAGCCAGGAGAGAGAGGTCAGACCCCTACCCACTAACCTCCTCAGCCAGGAGAGAGAGGTCAGACACCCTACCCACTAACCTCCTCAGCCAGGAGAGAGAGGTCAGAACACCCTACCCACTAACCTCCTCAGCCAGGAGAGAGAGGGTCAACACCCTACCCACTACCTCCTCAGCCAGGAGAGAGAGGTCAGACACCCTACCCACTAACCTCCTCAGCCAGGAGAGAGAGGTCAGACACCCTACCCACTAACCTCCTCAGCCAGGAGAGAGAGGTCAGACACCCTACCCACTAACCTCCTCAGCCAGGAGAGAGAGGTCAGACACCCTACCCACTAACCTCCTCAGCCAGGAGAGAGAGGTCAGACACCCTACCCCTAACCTCAGCCAGGAGAGAGAGAGTCAGACACCCTACCCACTAACCTCCTCAGCCAGGAGAGAGAGGTCAGACAGACCCTACCACTAACCCCCACTAAAACCTCCTCAGCCAGAGAGAGAGGTCAGACACCCTACACACCCACTAACCCCTAACCTCCCAGCCAGGAGAGAGAGGTCAGACACCCTACCCCCTAACCTCCTCAGCCAGGAGAGAGAGGTCAGACACCCTACCCACTAACCTCCTCAGCCAGGAGAGAGAGGTCAGACACCCTACCCATACCCACTAACCTCCTCAGCCAGGAGAGAGAGGTCAGAACCCTACCCACTAACCTCCTCAAGAGACTAACTCCTCTAACTCTCAGCCAGGAGAGAGAGGTCAGACCACCCCTAACCCACTAACCTCCTCAGCCAGGAGAGAGAGGTCAGACACCCTACCACTAACCTCCTCAGCCAGGAGAGAGAGTCAGACACCCTACCCACTAACCTCCTCAGCCAGGAGAGAGAGGTCAGACACCCTACCCACTAACCTCCTCAGCCAGGAGAGAGAGGTCAGACACCCTACCCACTAACCTCCTCAGCCAGGAGAGAGAGGTCAGACACCCTACCCACTAACCTCCTCAGCCAGGAGAAGAGGTCAGACACCCTACCCACTAACCTCCTCAGCCAGGAGAGAGGTCAGACACCCTACCACCACTACCCTCCTCAGCCAGGAGAGAGAGGTCAGACACCCTACCCTCCCACTAACCTCCTCAGCCAGGAGAGAGAGGTCAGACACCCTACACACTAACCTCCTCAGCCAGGAGAGAGAGGTCAGACACCCTACCCACTAACCTCCTCAGCCAGGAGAGAGAGGTCAGACACCCTAACCCACTACCTCCTCAGCCAGGAGAGAGAGGTCAGACACCCTACCACTAACCTCCTCAGCCAGGAGAGAGAGGTCAGACACCTACCTACCCTACCCACTAACCTCCTCAGCCAGGAGAGAGAGGTCAGACACCCCCCACTAACCTCCTCAGCCAGGAGAGAGAGGTCAGACACCCCTACCCCTAACCTCCTCAGCCAGGAGAGAGAGGTCAACCAACCCTACCCACTAACCTCCTCAGCCAGGAGAGAGAGGTCAGACACCCTACCCACTAACCTCCTCAGCCAGGAGAGAGAGGTCAGACACCCTACCCACTAACCTCCTCAGCCAGGAGAGAGAGGTCAGACACCCTACCCACACTAACCTCCTCAGCCAGGAGAGAGAGGTCAGACACCCTACCCACTAACCTAACCTCAGCCAGGAGAGAGGTCAGACACCCTACCCACTAACCTCCTCAGCCAGGAGAGAGAGGTCGAACACCCTACCCCTAACCTCCTCAGCCAGGAGAGAGAGGTCACACCCTACCCACTAACCTCCTCAGCCAGGAGAGAGAGGTCAGACACACCCTACCCACTAACCTCCTCAGCCAGGAGAGAGAGGTTCAGACACCCTACCCACTAACCTCCTCAGCCAGGAGAGAGGTCAGACACCCTACCCCTAACCTCCTCACCAGGAGAGAGAGGTCAGACACCCTACCCCTAACCTCCTCAGCCAGGAGAGAGAGGTCAGACACCCTACCCACTAACCTCCTCAGCCAGGAGAGAGAGGTCAGACACCCTACCCACTAACCTCCTCAGCCAGGAGAGAGAGGTCAGACACCCTACCCACTAACCTCCTCAGCCAGGAGAGAGAGGTCAGACACCCTACCCACTAACCTCCTCAGCCAGGAGAGAGAGGTCAGACACCCTACCCACTAACGCCTCAGCCAGGAGAGAGAGGTCAGACACCCTACCCACTAACTACCTCCTCAGCCAGGAGAGTCAGACACCCTACCCACTAACCTCCTCAGCCAGGAGGAGAGGTCAGACACCCTACCCACTAACCTCCTCAGCCAGGAGAGAGAGGTCAGACACCCTACCCACTAACCTCCTCAGCCAGGAGAGAGAGGTCAGACACCCTACCCACTAACCTCCTCAGCCAGGAGAGAGAGGTCAGACACCCTACCCACTAACCTCCTCAGCCAGGAGAGAGAGGTCAGACACCCTACCCACTAACCTCCTCAGCCAAGGAGAGAGAGGTCAGACACCCTACCCACTAACCTCCTCAGCCAGGAGAGGAGGTCAAACACCCTACCCACTAACCTCCTCAGCCAGGAGAGAGAGGTCAGACACCCTACCACTAACCTCCTCAGCCAGGAGAGAGAGGTCAGAAACACCCTACCCACTAACCCCTCAGCCAGGATAGAGAGGTCAGACACCCTACCCACTAACCTCTCAGCCAGGAGAGAGAGGTCAACACCCTATACCCACTAACCTCCTCAGCCAGGAGAGAGAGGTCAGACACCCTACCCACTAACCTCCTCAGCCAGGAGAGAGAGGTCAGACACCCACCCTACCCCTAACCTCCTCAGCCAGGAGAGAGAGGTCAGACACCCTACCCACTAACCTCCTCAGCCAGGAGAGAGGTCAGACAACCCTACCCACTAACCTCCTCAGCCAGGAGAGAGAGGTCAGACACCACCCTACCCACTAACCCTCCTCAGCCAGGAGAGAGAGGTTCAGACACCCTACCCTAACCTCCTCAGCCAGGAGAGAGGGTCAGACACCCTCCCACTAACCTCCTCAGCCAGGAGAGAGAGTCAGACACCCTACCCACTACCTCCTCAGCCAGGAGAGAGAGGTCAGAACACCTACCCACTAACCTCCTCAGCCAGGAGAGAGAGGTCAGACACCCTCCCACGGGATAACCTCCTCAGCCAGGAGAGAGAGGTCAATACCCCTACCCCACTAACCTCCTCAGCCAGGAGAGAGAGGTCAGACACCCTACCCCTAACCTCTCAGCCAGGAGAGAGAGGTCAGACACCCTACCCACTAACCTCCCTCAGCCAGGAGAGAAGAGTCAGACACCCTACCCACTAACCTCCTCAGCGGAGAGAGAGGTCAGACACCCTACCCACTAACCTCCTCAGCCAGGAGAGAGAGGTCAGACACCCTACCCACTAACCTCCTCA
>NC_034189.2:6417413-6450009 GCF_002021735.2 Oncorhynchus kisutch | reverse complement strand
ACAACCTGAGAGACACAGTCTGTTATCCCAAGAAGGTAGTAGTAGTGACAACCTGAGAGACACAGTTGTTAAGAGACACAGTCTGTTATCCCAAGGACAGGTAGTAGTAGTGACAACCTGAGAGACACAGTCTGTTACCCCAAGACAGGTAGTAGTAGTGACAACCTGAGAGACACAGTCTGTTACCCCCACGACAGGTAGTAGTAGTGACAACCTGAGAGACACAGTCAGTTAAGAGACACCAGTCTGTTACCCCAAGACAGGTAGTAGTAGTGACAACCTGAGAGACACAGTCAGTTACCCCATGGCAGGTAGTAGTAGTGACAACCTGAGAGACACAGTCTGTTACCCCATGACAGGTAGTAGTAGTGACAACCTGAGAGACACAGTCTGTTACCCCACGGCAGGTAGTAGTAGTGACAACCTGAGAGACACAGTCAGTTAAGAGACACAGTCTGTTATCCCAAGACAGGTAGTAGTAGTGACAACCTGAGAGACACAGTCAGTTAAGAGACACAGTCTGTTATCCCAAGACAGGTAGTAGTAGTGACAACCTGAGAGACACAGTCTGTTATCCCATGACAGGTAGTAGTAGTGACAACCTGAGAGACACAGTCTGTTACCCCATGACAGGTAGTAGTAGTGACAACCTGAGAGACACAGTCTGTTACCCCATGACAGGTAGTAGTAGTGACAACTTGAGAGACACAGTCTGTTATCCCAAGACAGGTAGTAGTAGTGACAACCTGAGAGACACAGTCTGTTACCCCACGGCAGGTAGTAGTAGTGACAACCTGAGAGACACAGTCTGTTAAGAGACACAGTCTGTTACCCCATGACAGGTAGTAGTAGTGACAACCTGAGAGACACAGTCTGTTACCCCATGACAGGTAGTAGTAGTGACAACCTGAGAGACACAGTCAGTTACCCCACGGCAGGTAGTAGTAGTGACAACCTGAGAGACACAGTCTGTTATCCCATGACAGGTAGTAGTAGTGACAACCTGAGAGACACAGTCTGTTATCCCAAGACAGGTAGTAGTAGTGACAACCTGAGAGACACAGTCTGTTAAGAGACACAGTCAGTTAAGAGACACAGTCTGTTACCCTATGACAGGTAGTAGTAGTGACAACCTGAGAGACACAGTCTGTTATCCCAAGGCAGGTAGTAGTAGTGACAACCTGAGAGACACAGTCTGTTATCCCAAGGCAGGTAGTAGTAGTGACAACCTGAGAGACACAGTCTGTTACCCCAAGACAGGTAGTAGTAGTGACAACCTGAGAGACACAGTCTGTTACCCCATGACAGGTAGTAGTAGTGACAACCTGAGAGACACAGTCTGTTACCCCATGACAGGTAGTAGTAGTGACAACCTGAGAGACACAGTCTGTTACCCCACGGCAGGTAGTAGTAGTGACAACCTGAGAGACACAGTCTGTTACCCCACGACAGGTAGTAGTAGTGACGACCTGAGAGACACAGTCAGTTAAGAGACACAGTCTGTTACCCCAAGACAGGTAGTAGTAGTGACAACCTGAGAGACACAGTCAGTTAAGAGACACAGTCTGTTATCCCAAGACAGGTAGTAGTAGTGACAACCTGAGAGACACAGTCTGTTATCCCACGGGAGGTAGTAGTAGTGACAACCTGAGAGACACAGTCTGTTAAGAGACACAGTCTGTTAAGAGACACAGTCTGTTATCCCAAGGCAGGTAGTAGTAGTGACAACCTGAGAGACACAGTCTGTTACCCCAAGACAGGTAGTAGTAGTGACAACCTGAGAGACACAGTCTGTTACCCCACGGCAGGTAGTAGTAGTGACAACCTGAGAGACACAGTCTGTTATCCCAATACAGGTAGTAGTAGTGACAACCTGAGAGACACAGTCTGTTACCCCATGGCAGGTAGTAGTAGTGACAACCTGAGAGACACAGTCTGTTACCCCAAGACAGGTAGTAGTAGTGACAACCTGAGAGACACAGTCTGTTATCCCAAGACAGGTAGTAGTAGTGACAACCTGAGAGACACAGTCTGTTACCCCAAGACAGGTAGTAGTAGTGACAACCTGAGAGACACAGTCTGTTATCCCAAGACAGGTAGTAGTAGTGACAACCTGAGAGACACAGTCTGTTACCCCACGGCAGGTAGTAGTAGTGACAACCTGAGAGACACAGTCTGTTACCCCATGACAGGTAGTAGTAGTGACAACCTGAGAGACACAGTCTGTTACCCCACGGCAGGTAGTAGTAGTGACAACCTGAGAGACACAGTCTGTTACCCAACGACAGGTAGTAGTAGTGACAACCTGAGAGACACAGTCTGTTATCCCATGACAGGTAGTAGTAGTGACAACCTGAGAGACACAGTCTGTTACCCCACGGCAGGTAGTAGTAGTGACAACCTGAGAGACACAGTCTGTTACCCCACGGCAGGTAGTAGTAGTGACAACCTGAGAGACACAGTCTGTTATCCCATGACAGGTAGTAGTAGTGACAACCTGAGAGACACAGTCTGTTACCCCATGGCAGGTAGTAGTAGTGACAACCTGAGAGACACAGTCTGTTATCCCAAGACAGGTAGTAGTAGTGACAACCTGAGAGACACAGTCTGTTACCCCAAGACAGGTAGTAGTAGTGACAACCTGAGAGACACAGTCTGTTACCCCATGGCAGGTAGTAGTAGTGACAACCTGAGAGACACAGTCTGTTATCCCAAGACAGGTAGTAGTAGTGACAACCTGAGAGACACAGTCTGTTAACCCAAGGCAGGTAGTAGTAGTGACAACCTGAGAGACACAGTCAGTTAAGAGACACAGTCTGTTATCCCAAGACAGGTAGTAGTAGTGACAACCTGAGAGACACAGTCTGTTATCCCATGACAGGTAGTAGTAGTGACAACCTGAGAGACACAGTCTGTTACCCCATGACAGGTAGTAGTAGTGACAACCTGAGAGACACAGTCTGTTATCCCATGACAGGTAGTAGTAGTGACAACCTGAGAGACACAGTCTGTTATCCCAAGACAGGTAGTAGTAGTGACAACCTGAGAGACACAGTCAGTTACCCCAAGACAGGTAGTAGTAGTGACAACCTGAGAGACACAGTCTGTTACCCCACGGCAGGTAGTAGTAGTGACAACCTGAGAGACACAGTCTGTTACCCCATGGCAGGTAGTAGTAGTGACAACCTGAGAGACACAGTCTGTTATCCCAAGACAGGTAGTAGTAGTGACAACCTGAGAGACACAGTCTGTTATCCCAAGACAGGTAGTAGTAGTGACAACCTGAGAGACACAGTCTGTTACCCCAAGACAGGTAGTAGTAGTGACAACCTGAGAGACACAGTCTGTTACCCCAAGACAGGTAGTAGTAGTGACAACCTGAGAGACACAGTCTGTTACCCCACGACAGGTAGTAGTAGTGACAACCTGAGAGACACAGTCTGTTAACCCAAGGCAGGTAGTAGTAGTGACAACCTCAGACACAGTCAGTTAAGAGACTCAGTCTGTTATCCCAAGACAGGTAGTAGTAGTGACAACCTGAGAGACACAGTCTGTTATCCCATGACAGGTAGTAGTAGTGACAACCTGAGAGACACAGTCTGTTACCCCATGACAGGTAGTAGTAGTGACAACCTGAGAGACACAGTCTGTTACCCCAAGACAGGTAGTAGTAGTGACAACCTGAGAGACACAGTCTGTTACCCCACGGCAGGTAGTAGTAGTGACAACCTGAGAGACACAGTCTGTTATCCCATGACAGGTAGTAGTAGTGACAACCTGAGAGACACAGTCTGTTATCCCAAGACAGGTAGTAGTAGTGACAACCTGAGAGACACAGTCTGTTATCCCAAGACAGGTAGTAGTAGTGACAACCTGAGAGACACAGTCTGTTACCCCACGGCAGGTAGTAGTAGTGACAACCTGAGAGACACAGTCTGTTATCCCATGGCAGGTAGTAGTAGTGACAACCTGAGAGACACAGTCTGTTATCCCAAGACAGGTAGTAGTAGTGACAACCTGAGAGACACAGTCTGTTATCCCAAGACAGGTAGTAGTAGTGACAACCTGAGAGACACAGTCTGTTACCCCAAGACAGGTAGTAGTAGTGACAACCTGAGAGACACAGTCTGTTACCCCATGGCAGGTAGTAGTAGTGACAACCTGAGAGACACAGTCTGTTATCCCAAGACAGGTAGTAGTAGTGACAACCTGAGAGACACAGTCTGTTACCCCATGGCAGGTAGTAGTAGTGACAACCTGAGAGACACAGTCTGTTAACCCAAGGCAGGTAGTAGTAGTGACAACCTGAGAGACACAGTCAGTTAAGAGACACAGTCTGTTATCCCAAGACAGGTAGTAGTAGTGACAACCTGAGAGACACAGTCTGTTATCCCATGACAGGTAGTAGTAGTGACAACCTGAGAGACACAGTCTGTTACCCCATGACAGGTAGTAGTAGTGACAACCTGAGAGACACAGTCTGTTACCCCAAGACAGGTAGTAGTAGTGACAACCTGAGAGACACAGTCTGTTACCCCATGGCAGGTAGTAGTAGTGACAACCTGAGAGACACAGTCTGTTATCCCAAGACAGGTAGTAGTAGTGACAACCTGAGAGACACAGTCTGTTACCCCAAGACAGGTAGTAGTAGTGACAACCTGAGAGACACAGTCTGTTACCCCATGACAGGTAGTAGTAGTGACAACCTGAGAGACACAGTCTGTTATCCCAAGACAGGTAGTAGTAGTGACAACCTGAGAGACACAGTCTGTTACCCAAGGCAGGTAGTAGTAGTGACAACCTGAGAGACACAGTCTGTTAAGAGACACAGTCTGTTATCCCATGACAGGTAGTAGTAGTGACAACCTGAGAGACACAGTCTGTTATCCCATGACAGGTAGTAGTAGTGACAACCTGAGAGACACAGTCTGTTACCCCACGGCAGGTAGTAGTAGTGACAACCTGAGAGACACAGTCTGTTATCCCATGACAGGTAGTAGTAGTGACAACCTGAGAGACACAGTCTGTTATCCCAAGACAGGTAGTAGTAGTGACAACCTGAGAGACACAGTCTGTTAAGAGACAGTAGTCAGTGACAGAGACACAGTCTGTTACCCACGACAGGTAGTAGTAGTGACAACCTGAGAGACACAGTCTGTTATCCCATGGCAGGTAGTAGTAGTGACAACCTGAGAGACACAGTCTGTTATCCCAAGACAGGTAGTAGTAGTGACAACCTGAGAGACACAGTCTGTTACCCCAAGACAGGTAGTAGTAGTGACAACCTGAGAGACACAGTCTGTTACCCCAAGACAGGTAGTAGTAGTGACAACCTGAGAGACACAGTCTGTTACCCAAGACAGGTAGTAGTAGTGACAACCTGAGAGACACAGTCTGTTACCCCACGGCAGGTAGTAGTAGTGACAACCTGAGAGACACAGTCTGTTACCCCACGACAGGTAGTAGTAGTGACGACCTGAGAGACACAGTCAGTTAAGAGACACAGTCTGTTACCCCAAGACAGGTAGTAGTAGTGACAACCTGAGAGACACAGTCAGTTAAGAGACACAGTCTGTTATCCCAAGACAGGTAGTAGTAGTGACAACCTGAGAGACACAGTCTGTTACCCCACGACAGGTAGTAGTAGTGACAACCTGAGAGACACAGTCTGTTAAGAGACACAGTAGTTAAGAGACACAGTCTGTTACCCAAGGCAGGTAGTAGTAGTGACAACCTGAGAGACACAGTCTGTTACCCCATGACAGGTAGTAGTAGTGACAACCTGAGAGACACAGTCTGTTACCCCAAGGCAGGTAGTAGTAGTGACAACCTGAGAGACACAGTCTGTTATCCCAAGACAGGTAGTAGTAGTGACAACCTGAGAGACACAGTCTGTTACCCCATGGCAGGTAGTAGTAGTGACAACCTGAGAGACACAGTCTGTTACCCAAGACAGGTAGTAGTAGTGACAACCTGAGAGACACAGTCTGTTATCCCAAGACAGGTAGTAGTAGTGACAACCTGAGAGACACAGTCTGTTACCCAAGACAGGTAGTAGTAGTGACAACCTGAGAGACACAGTCTGTTATCCCAAGACAGGTAGTAGTAGTGACAACCTGAGAGACACAGTCTGTTACCCCATGGCAGGTAGTAGTAGTGACAACCTGAGAGACACAGTCTGTTACCCATGACAGGTAGTAGTAGTGACAACCTGAGAGACACAGTCTGTTACCCCATGGCAGGTAGTAGTAGTGACAACCTGAGAGACACAGTCTGTTACCCAAGGCAGGTAGTAGTAGTGACAACCTGAGAGACACAGTCTGTTATCCCAAGACAGGTAGTAGTAGTGACAACCTGAGAGACACAGTCTGTTACCCCATGACAGGTAGTAGTAGTGACAACCTGAGAGACACAGTCTGTTACCCCATGACAGGTAGTAGTAGTGACAACCTGAGAGACACAGTCTGTTATCCCAAGACAGGTAGTAGTAGTGACAACCTGAGAGACACAGTCTGTTACCCCATGGCAGGTAGTAGTAGTGACAACCTGAGAGACACAGTCTGTTATCCCAAGACAGGTAGTAGTAGTGACAACCTGAGAGACACAGTCTGTTACCCAAGACAGGTAGTAGTAGTGACAACCTGAGAGACACAGTCTGTTACCCCATGACAGGTAGTAGTAGTGACAACCTGAGAGACACAGTCTGTTATCCCAAGACAGGTAGTAGTAGTGACAACCTGAGAGACACAGTCTGTTAACCCAAGACAGGTAGTAGTAGTGACAACCTGAGAGACACAGTCAGTTAAGAGACACAGTCTGTTATCCCAAGACAGGTAGTAGTAGTGACAACCTGAGAGACACAGTCTGTTATCCCATGACAGGTAGTAGTAGTGACAACCTGAGAGACACAGTCTGTTACCCCATGACAGGTAGTAGTAGTGACAACCTGAGAGACACAGTCTGTTATCCCATGACAGGTAGTAGTAGTGACAACCTGAGAGACACAGTCTGTTATCCCAAGACAGGTAGTAGTAGTGACAACCTGAGAGACACAGTCTGTTACCCCAAGACAGGTAGTAGTAGTGACAACCTGAGAGACACAGTCTGTTACCCCATGACAGGTAGTAGTAGTGACAACCTGAGAGACACAGTCTGTTACCCCATGACAGGTAGTAGTAGTGACAACCTGAGAGACACAGTCTGTTATCCCAAGACAGGTAGTAGTAGTGACAACCTGAGAGACACAGTCTGTTATCCCAAGACAGGTAGTAGTAGTGACAACCTGAGAGACACAGTCTGTTACCCCAAGACAGGTAGTAGTAGTGACAACCTGAGAGACACAGTCTGTTACCCCAGACAGGTAGTAGTAGTGACAACCTGAGAGACACAGTCTGTTACCCCAAGACAGGTAGTAGTAGTGACAACCTGAGAGACACAGTCTGTTATCCCAAGACAGGTAGTAGTAGTGACAACCTGAGAGACACAGTCTGTTATCCCAAGACAGGTAGTAGTAGTGACAACCTGAGAGACACAGTCTGTTACCCCATGACAGGTAGTAGTAGTGACAACCTGAGAGACACAGTCTGTTACCCCATGACAGGTAGTAGTAGTGACAACCTGAGAGACACAGTCTGTTACCCCAAGACAGGTAGTAGTAGTGACAACCTGAGAGACACAGTCTGTTACCCCACGACAGGTAGTAGTAGTGACAACCTGAGAGACACAGTCTGTTATCCCATGACAGGTAGTAGTAGTGACAACCTGAGAGACACAGTCTGTTATCCCAAGACAGGTAGTAGTAGTGACAACCTGAGAGACACAGTCTGTTACCCCAGACAGGTAGTAGTAGTGACAACCTGAGAGACACAGTCTGTTATCCCACGACAGGTAGTAGTAGTGACAACCTGAGAGACACAGTCTGTTATCCCATGACAGGTAGTAGTAGTGACAACCTGAGAGACACAGTCTGTTATCCCATGACAGGTAGTAGTAGTGACAACCTGAGAGACACAGTCTGTTACCCCCAAGACAGGTAGTAGTAGTGAACAACACTGAGAAGCCACAGTCTGTTACCCCACGGCAGGTAGTAGGTAGTGAACCTGAGAGACACAGTCCTGTTTTATCCCATGACAGGTAAGTAGTAGTGACAACCTGAGAGACCACAGCTGGTTATCCCCAAGACCAGGTAGTAGTAGTGACAACTGAGAGGAACAGTCGGTTACCCCACAAGAAAGGTAGTAGTCAGTTTGACAACCTGAGAGACACAGTCTGTTACCCCACGGCAGGTAGTAGTCGTGACAACCTGAGAGACACAGTCTGTTATCCCATGGCAGGTTAGTAGTAGTGACAACCTGAGAGACACAGTCTGTTATCCCAAGACAGGTAGTAGTAGTGACAACCTGAAAGACACAGTCTGTTATCCCAAGACAGGTAGTAGTAGTGACAACCTGAGAGACACAGTCTGTTACCCGAAGACAGGTAGTAGTAGTGACAACCTGAGAGGACACAGTCTGTTACCCCATGGCAGTAGTAGTAGTGACAACCTGAGAGACACAGTCTGTTATCCCAAGCCAGGTAAGTAGTAGTTGACAACCTGAGAGGACACAGTCTGTTACCCCATGGCAGGTAGTAGTAGTGACAACTTTGAGAAACAGTCTGTTAACCCAAGGCAGGTAGTAGTAGTGACAACCTGAGAGACACAGTCAGTTAAGAGACACAGTCTGTTATCCCAAGACAGGTAGTAGTAGTGACAACCTGAGAGACACAGTCTGTTACCCCATGGCAGGTAGTAGTAGTGACAACCTGAGAGACACAGTCTGTTATCCCAAGACAGGTAGTAGTAGTGACAACCTGAAAGACACAGTCTGTTATCCCAAGACAGGTAGTAGTAGTGACAACCTGAGAGACACAGTCTGTTACCCCAAGACAGGTAGTAGTAGTGACAACCTGAGAGACACAGTCTGTTACCCCAAGACAGGTAGTAGTAGTGACAACCTGAGAGACACAGTCTGTTACCCCACGACAGGTAGTAGTAGTGACAACCTGAGAGACACAGTCTGTTAAGAGACACAGTCAGTTATCCCACGGGAGGTAGTAGTAGTGACAACCTGAGAGACACAGTCTGTTACCCCATGACAGGTAGTAGTAGTGACAACTTGAGAGACACAGTCTGTTAACCCAAGGCAGGTAGTAGTAGTGACAACCTCAGACACAGTCAGTTAAGAGACACAGTCTGTTATCCCACGGCAGGTAGTAGTAGTGACAACCTGAGAGACACAGTCTGTTACCCCATGGCAGGTAGTAGTAGTGACAACCTGAGAGACACAGTCTGTTATCCCAAGACAGGTAGTAGTAGTGACAACCTGAGAGACACAGTCTGTTATCCCATGACAGATAGTAGTAGTGACAACCTGAGAGACACAGTCTGTTACCCCATGACAGGTAGTAGTAGTGACAACCTGAGAGACACAGTCTGTTACCCCAAGACAGGTAGTAGTAGTGACAACCTGAGAGACACAGTCTGTTACCCCACGGCAGGTAGTAGTAGTGACAACCTGAGAGACACAGTCTGTTATCCCATGACAGGTAGTAGTAGTGACAACCTGAGAGACACAGTCTGTTTATCCCAAGACAGGTAGTAGTAGTGACAACCTGAGAGACACAGTCTGTTACCCCAAGACAGGTAGTAGTAGTGACAACCTGAGAGACACAGTCTGTTACCCCACGGCAGGTAGTAGTAGTGACAACCTGAGAGACACAGTCTGTTATCCCATGGCAGGTAGTAGTAGTGACAACCTGAGAGACACAGTCTGTTATCCCAAGACAGGTAGTAGTAGTGACAACCTGAAAGACACAGTCTGTTATCCCAAGACAGGTAGTAGTAGTGACAACCTGAGAGACACAGTCTGTTACCCCAAGACAGGTAGTAGTAGTGACAACCTGAGAGACACAGTCTGTTACCCCATGGCAGGTAGTAGTAGTGACAACCTGAGAGACACAGTCTGTTATCCCAAGACAGGTAGTAGTAGTGACAACCTGAGAGACACAGTCTGTTACCCCACGGCAGGTAGTAGTAGTGACAACCTGAGAGACACAGTCTGTTACCCCATGGCAGGTAGTAGTAGTGACAACCTGAGAGACACAGTCTGTTATCCCAAGACAGGTAGTAGTAGTGACAACCTGAGAGACACAGTCTGTTATCCCATGACAGATAGTAGTAGTGACAACCTGAGAGACACAGTCTGTTACCCCATGACAGGTAGTAGTAGTGACAACCTGAGAGACACAGTCTGTTACCCCAAGACAGGTAGTAGTAGTGACAACCTGAGAGACACAGTCTGTTACCCCACGGCAGGTAGTAGTAGTGACAACCTGAGAGACACAGTCTGTTATCCCATGACAGGTAGTAGTAGTGACAACCTGAGAGACACAGTCTGTTATCCCAAGACAGGTAGTAGTAGTGACAACCTGAGAGACACAGTCTGTTACCCCAAGACAGGTAGTAGTAGTGACAACCTGAGAGACACAGTCTGTTACCCCACGGCAGGTAGTAGTAGTGACAACCTGAGAGACACAGTCTGTTATCCCATGGCAGGTAGTAGTAGTGACAACCTGAGAGACACAGTCTGTTATCCCAAGACAGGTAGTAGTAGTGACAACCTGAAAGACACAGTCTGTTATCCCAAGACAGGTAGTAGTAGTGACAACCTGAGAGACACAGTCTGTTACCCCAAGACAGGTAGTAGTAGTGACAACCTGAGAGACACAGTCTGTTACCCCATGGCAGGTAGTAGTAGTGACAACCTGAGAGACACAGTCTGTTATCCCAAGACAGGTAGTAGTAGTGACAACCTGAGAGACACAGTCTGTTACCCCATGGCAGGTAGTAGTAGTGACAACTTGAGAGACACAGTCTGTTAACCCAAGGCAGGTAGTAGTAGTGACAACCTGAGAGACACAGTCAGTTAAGAGACACAGTCTGTTATCCCAAGACAGGTAGTAGTAGTGACAACCTGAGAGACACAGTCTGTTACCCCATGGCAGGTAGTAGTAGTGACAACCTGAGAGACACAGTCTGTTATCCCAAGACAGGTAGTAGTAGTGACAACCTGAAAGACACAGTCTGTTATCCCAAGACAGGTAGTAGTAGTGACAACCTGAGAGACACAGTCTGTTACCCCAAGACAGGTAGTAGTAGTGACAACCTGAGAGACACAGTCTGTTACCCCAAGACAGGTAGTAGTAGTGACAACCTGAGAGACACAGTCTGTTACCCCACGACAGGTAGTAGTAGTGACAACCTGAGAGACACAGTCTGTTAAGAGACACAGTCAGTTATCCCACGGGAGGTAGTAGTAGTGACAACCTGAGAGACACAGTCTGTTACCCCATGACAGGTAGTAGTAGTGACAACTTGAGAGACACAGTCTGTTAACCCAAGGCAGGTAGTAGTAGTGACAACCTCAGACACAGTCAGTTAAGAGACTCAGTCTGTTATCCCAAGACAGGTAGTAGTAGTGACAACCTGAGAGACACAGTCTGTTATCCCATGACAGGTAGTAGTAGTGACAACCTGAGAGACACAGTCAGTTACCCCATGACAGGTAGTAGTAGTGACAACCTGAGAGACACAGTCTGTTACCCCAAGACAGGTAGTAGTAGTGACAACCTGAGAGACACAGTCTGTTACCCCACGGCAGGTAGTAGTAGTGACAACCTGAGAGACACAGTCTGTTATCCCATGACAGGTAGTAGTAGTGACAACCTGAGAGACACAGTCTGTTATCCCAAGACAGGTAGTAGTAGTGACAACCTGAGAGACACAGTCTGTTACCCCAAGACAGGTAGTAGTAGTGACAACCTGAGAGACACAGTCTGTTACCCCACGGCAGGTAGTAGTAGTGACAACCTGAGAGACACAGTCTGTTATCCCATGGCAGGTAGTAGTAGTGACAACCTGAGAGACACAGTCTGTTATCCCAAGACAGGTAGTAGTAGTGACAACCTGAAAGACACAGTCTGTTATCCCAAGACAGGTAGTAGTAGTGACAACCTGAGAGACACAGTCTGTTACCCCAAGACAGGTAGTAGTAGTGACAACCTGAGAGACACAGTCTGTTACCCCATGGCAGGTAGTAGTAGTGACAACCTGAGAGACACAGTCTGTTACCCCACGACAGGTAGTAGTAGTGACAACCTGAGAGACACAGTCTGTTAAGAGACACAGTCAGTTATCCCACGGGAGGTAGTAGTAGTGACAACCTGAGAGACACAGTCTGTTACCCCATGACAGGTAGTAGTAGTGACAACTTGAGAGACACAGTCTGTTAACCCAAGGCAGGTAGTAGTAGTGACAACCTCAGACACAGTCAGTTAAGAGACTCAGTCTGTTATCCCAAGACAGGTAGTAGTAGTGACAACCTGAGAGACACAGTCTGTTATCCCATGACAGGTAGTAGTAGTGACAACCTGAGAGACACAGTCAGTTACCCCATGACAGGTAGTAGTAGTGACAACCTGAGAGACACAGTCTGTTACCCCAAGACAGGTAGTAGTAGTGACAACCTGAGAGACACAGTCTGTTACCCCACGGCAGGTAGTAGTAGTGACAACCTGAGAGACACAGTCTGTTATCCCATGACAGGTAGTAGTAGTGACAACCTGAGAGACACAGTCTGTTATCCCAAGACAGGTAGTAGTAGTGACAACCTGAGAGACACAGTCTGTTACCCCAAGACAGGTAGTAGTAGTGACAACCTGAGAGACACAGTCTGTTACCCCACGGCAGGTAGTAGTAGTGACAACCTGAGAGACACAGTCTGTTATCCCATGGCAGGTAGTAGTAGTGACAACCTGAGAGACACAGTCTGTTATCCCAAGACAGGTAGTAGTAGTGACAACCTGAAAGACACAGTCTGTTATCCCAAGACAGGTAGTAGTAGTGACAACCTGAGAGACACAGTCTGTTACCCCAAGACAGGTAGTAGTAGTGACAACCTGAGAGACACAGTCTGTTACCCCATGGCAGGTAGT
Organism: Oncorhynchus kisutch; assembly: GCF_002021735.2. Taxonomy (NCBI): domain Eukaryota; kingdom Metazoa; phylum Chordata; class Actinopteri; order Salmoniformes; family Salmonidae; genus Oncorhynchus; species Oncorhynchus kisutch. The sequence continues at coordinate 6,436,977 of NC_034189.2, read as the reverse complement.
AGTAGTGACAACCTGAGAGACACAGTCTGTTATCCCAAGACAGGTAGTAGTAGTGACAACCTGAGAGACACAGTCTGTTACCCCATGGCAGGTAGTAGTAGTGACAACTTGAGAGACACAGTCTGTTAACCCAAGGCAGGTAGTAGTAGTGACAACCTGAGAGACACAGTCAGTTAAGAGACACAGTCTGTTATCCCAAGACAGGTAGTAGTAGTGACAACCTGAGAGACACAGTCTGTTATCCCATGACAGGTAGTAGTAGTGACAACCTGAGAGACACAGTCTGTTACCCCATGACAGGTAGTAGTAGTGACAACCTGAGAGACACAGTCTGTCACCCCAAGACAGGTAGTAGTAGTGACAACCTGAGAGACACAGTCTGTTACCCCACGGCAGGTAGTAGTAGTGACAACCTGAGAAACACAGTCTGTTATCCCATGACAGGTAGTAGTAGTGACAACCTGAGAGACACAGTCTGTTATCCCAAGACAGGTAGTAGTAGTGACAACCTGAGAGACACAGTCTGTTACCCCAAGACAGGTAGTAGTAGTGACAACATGAGAGACACAGTCTGTTAAGAGACACAGTCTGTTACCCCATGACAGGTAGTAGTAGTGACAACCTGAGAGACACAGTCTGTTACCCCATGACAGGTAGTAGTAGTGACAACCTGAGAGACACAGTCTGTTAAGAGACACAGTCAGTTATCCCACGGGAGGTAGTAGTAGTGACAACCTGAGAGACACAGTCTGTTACCCCATGACAGGTAGTAGTAGTGACAACTTGAGAGACACAGTCTGTTAACCCAAGGCAGGTAGTAGTAGTGACAACCTGAGAGACACAGTCAGTTAAGGGACACAGTCTGTTATCCCAAGACAGGTAGTAGTAGTAGTGACAACCTGAGAGACACAGTCTGTTATCCCATGACAGGTAGTAGTAGTGACAACCTGAGAGACACAGTCTGTTACCCCATGACAGTTAGTAGTAGTGACAACCTGAGAGACACAGTCTGTTATCCCATGACAGGCAGTAGAAGTGACAACCTGAGAGACACAGTCTGTTATCCCATGACAGGTAGTAGTAGTGACAACCTGAGAGACACAGTCTGTTATCCCAAGACAGGTAGTAGTAGTGACAACCTGAGAGACACAGTCTGTTACCCCATGACAGGTAGTAGTAGTGACAACTTGAGAGACACAGTCTGTTAACCCAAGGCAGGTAGTAGTAGTGACAACCTCAGACACAGTCAGTTAAGAGACTCAGTCTGTTATCCCAAGACAGGTAGTAGTAGTGACAACCTGAGAGACACAGTCTGTTATCCCATGACAGGTAGTAGTAGTGACAACCTGAGAGACACAGTCAGTTACCCCATGACAGGTAGTAGTAGTGACAACCTGAGAGACACAGTCTGTTACCCCAAGACAGGTAGTAGTAGTGACAACCTGAGAGACACAGTCTGTTACCCCACGGCAGGTAGTAGTAGTGACAACCTGAGAGACACAGTCTGTTATCCCATGGCAGGTAGTAGTAGTGACAACCTGAGAGACACAGTCTGTTATCCCAAGACAGGTAGTAGTAGTGACAACCTGAAAGACACAGTCTGTTATCCCAAGACAGGTAGTAGTAGTGACAACCTGAGAGACACAGTCTGTTACCCCAAGACAGGTAGTAGTAGTGACAACCTGAGAGACACAGTCTGTTACCCCATGGCAGGTAGTAGTAGTGACAACCTGAGAGACACAGTCTGTTATCCCAAGACAGGTAGTAGTAGTGACAACCTGAGAGACACAGTCTGTTACCCCATGGCAGGTAGTAGTAGTGACAACTTGAGAGACACAGTCTGTTAACCCAAGGCAGGTAGTAGTAGTGACAACCTGAGAGACACAGTCAGTTAAGAGACACAGTCTGTTATCCCAAGACAGGTAGTAGTAGTGACAACCTGAGAGACACAGTCTGTTATCCCATGACAGGTAGTAGTAGTGACAACCTGAGAGACACAGTCTGTTACCCCATGACAGGTAGTAGTAGTGACAACCTGAGAGACACAGTCTGTCACCCCAAGACAGGTAGTAGTAGTGACAACCTGAGAGACACAGTCTGTTACCCCACGGCAGGTAGTAGTAGTGACAACCTGAGAAACACAGTCTGTTATCCCATGACAGGTAGTAGTAGTGACAACCTGAGAGACACAGTCTGTTATCCCAAGACAGGTAGTAGTAGTGACAACCTGAGAGACACAGTCTGTTACCCCAAGACAGGTAGTAGTAGTGACAACATGAGAGACACAGTCTGTTAAGAGACACAGTCTGTTACCCCATGACAGGTAGTAGTAGTGACAACCTGAGAGACACAGTCTGTTACCCCATGACAGGTAGTAGTAGTGACAACCTGAGAGACACAGTCTGTTACCCCACGACAGGTAGTAGTAGTGACAACCTGAGAGACACAGTCTGTTAAGAGACACAGTCAGTTATCCCACGGGAGGTAGTAGTAGTGACAACCTGAGAGACACAGTCTGTTACCCCATGACAGGTAGTAGTAGTGACAACTTGAGAGACACAGTCTGTTAACCCAAGGCAGGTAGTAGTAGTGACAACCTGAGAGACACAGTCAGTTAAGGGACACAGTCTGTTATCCCAAGACAGGTAGTAGTAGTAGTGACAACCTGAGAGACACAGTCTGTTATCCCATGACAGGTAGTAGTAGTGACAACCTGAGAGACACAGTCTGTTACCCCATGACAGTTAGTAGTAGTGACAACCTGAGAGACACAGTCTGTTATCCCATGACAGGCAGTAGAAGTGACAACCTGAGAGACACAGTCTGTTATCCCAAGACAGGTAGTAGTAGTGACAACCTGAGAGACACAGTCTGTTACCCCAAGACAGGTAGTAGTAGTGACAACCTGAGAGACACAGTCTGTTACCCCACGGCAGGTAGTAGTAGTGACAACCTGAGAGACACAGTCTGTTACCCCATGGCAGGTAGTAGTAGTGACAACCTGAGAGACACAGTCTGTTATCCCAAGACAGGTAGTAGTAGTGACAACCTGAAAGACACAGTCTGTTATCCCAAGACAGGTAGTAGTAGTGACAACCTGAGAGACACAGTCTGTTACCCCAAGACAGGTAGTAGTAGTGACAACCTGAGAGACACAGTCTGTTACCCCAAGACAGGTAGTAGTAGTGACAACCTGAGAGACACAGTCTGTTACCCCACGACAGGTAGTAGTAGTGACAACCTGAGAGACACAGTCTGTTAAGAGACACAGTCAGTTATCCCACGGGAGGTAGTAGTAGTGACAACCTGAGAGACACAGTCTGTTACCCCATGACAGGTAGTAGTAGTGACAACTTGAGAGACACAGTCTGTTAACCCAAGGCAGGTAGTAGTAGTGACAACCTCAGACACAGTCAGTTAAGAGACACAGTCTGTTATCCCACGGCAGGTAGTAGTAGTGACAACCTGAAAGACACAGTCTGTTATCCCAAGACAGGTAGTAGTAGTGACAACCTGAGAGACACAGTCTGTTACCCCAAGACAGGTAGTAGTAGTGACAACCTGAGAGACACAGTCTGTTACCCCATGGCAGGTAGTAGTAGTGACAACCTGAGAGACACAGTCTGTTATCCCAAGACAGGTAGTAGTAGTGACAACCTGAGAGACACAGTCTGTTACCCCATGGCAGGTAGTAGTAGTGACAACTTGAGAGACACAGTCTGTTAACCCAAGGCAGGTAGTAGTAGTGACAACCTGAGAGACACAGTCAGTTAAGAGACACAGTCTGTTATCCCAAGACAGGTAGTAGTAGTGACAACCTGAGAGACACAGTCTGTTATCCCATGACAGGTAGTAGTAGTGACAACCTGAGAGACACAGTCTGTTACCCCATGACAGGTAGTAGTAGTGACAACCTGAGAGACACAGTCTGTCACCCCAAGACAGGTAGTAGTAGTGACAACCTGAGAGACACAGTCTGTTACCCCACGGCAGGTAGTAGTAGTGACAACCTGAGAAACACAGTCTGTTATCCCATGACAGGTAGTAGTAGTGACAACCTGAGAGACACAGTCTGTTATCCCAAGACAGGTAGTAGTAGTGACAACCTGAGAGACACAGTCTGTTACCCCAAGACAGGTAGTAGTAGTGACAACATGAGAGACACAGTCTGTTAAGAGACACAGTCTGTTACCCCATGACAGGTAGTAGTAGTGACAACCTGAGAGACACAGTCTGTTACCCCATGACAGGTAGTAGTAGTGACAACCTGAGAGACACAGTCTGTTACCCCACGACAGGTAGTAGTAGTGACAACCTGAGAGACACAGTCTGTTAAGAGACACAGTCAGTTATCCCACGGGAGGTAGTAGTAGTGACAACCTGAGAGACACAGTCTGTTACCCCATGACAGGTAGTAGTAGTGACAACTTGAGAGACACAGTCTGTTAACCCAAGGCAGGTAGTAGTAGTGACAACCTGAGAGACACAGTCAGTTAAGAGACACAGTCTGTTATCCCAAGACAGGTAGTAGTAGTAGTGACAACCTGAGAGACACAGTCTGTTATCCCATGACAGGTAGTAGTAGTGACAACCTGAGAGACACAGTCTGTTACCCCATGACAGTTAGTAGTAGTGACAACCTGAGAGACACAGTCTGTTATCCCATGACAGGCAGTAGAAGTGACAACCTGAGAGACACAGTCTGTTATCCCAAGACAGGTAGTAGTAGTGACAACCTGAGAGACACAGTCTGTTACCCCAAGACAGGTAGTAGTAGTGACAACCTGAGAGACACAGTCTGTTACCCCACGGCAGGTAGTAGTAGTGACAACCTGAGAGACACAGTCTGTTACCCCATGGCAGGTAGTAGTAGTGACAACCTGAGAGACACAGTCTGTTATCCCAAGACAGGTAGTAGTAGTGACAACCTGAAAGACACAGTCTGTTATCCCAAGACAGGTAGTAGTAGTGACAACCTGAGAGACACAGTCTGTTACCCCAAGACAGGTAGTAGTAGTGACAACCTGAGAGACACAGTCTGTTACCCCAAGACAGGTAGTAGTAGTGACAACCTGAGAGACACAGTCTGTTACCCCACGACAGGTAGTAGTAGTGACAACCTGAGAGACACAGTCTGTTAAGAGACACAGTCAGTTATCCCACGGGAGGTAGTAGTAGTGACAACCTGAGAGACACAGTCTGTTACCCCATGACAGGTAGTAGTAGTGACAACTTGAGAGACACAGTCTGTTAACCCAAGGCAGGTAGTAGTAGTGACAACCTCAGACACAGTCAGTTAAGAGACACAGTCTGTTATCCCACGGCAGGTAGTAGTAGTGACAACCTGAGAGACACAGTCTGTTACCCCATGGCAGGTAGTAGTAGTGACAACCTGAGAGACACAGTCTGTTATCCCAAGACAGGTAGTAGTAGTGACAACCTGAGAGACACAGTCTGTTATCCCATGACAGGTAGTAGTAGTGACAACCTGAGAGACACAGTCTGTTACCCCATGACAGGTAGTAGTAGTGACAACCTGAGAGACACAGTCTGTTACCCCAAGACAGGTAGTAGTAGTGACAACCTGAGAGACACAGTCTGTTACCCCACGGCAGGTAGTAGTAGTGACAACCTGAGAGACACAGTCTGTTATCCCATGACAGGTAGTAGTAGTGACAACCTGAGAGACACAGTCTGTTATCCCAAGACAGGTAGTAGTAGTGACAACCTGAGAGACACAGTCTGTTACCCCAAGACAGGTAGTAGTAGTGACAACCTGAGAGACACAGTCTGTTACCCCACGGCAGGTAGTAGTAGTGACAACCTGAGAGACACAGTCTGTTATCCCATGGCAGGTAGTAGTAGTGACAACCTGAGAGACACAGTCTGTTATCCCAAGACAGGTAGTAGTAGTGACAACCTGAAAGACACAGTCTGTTATCCCAAGACAGGTAGTAGTAGTGACAACCTGAGAGACACAGTCTGTTACCCCAAGACAGGTAGTAGTAGTGACAACCTGAGAGACACAGTCTGTTACCCCATGGCAGGTAGTAGTAGTGACAACCTGAGAGACACAGTCTGTTATCCCAAGACAGGTAGTAGTAGTGACAACCTGAGAGACACAGTCTGTTACCCCATGGCAGGTAGTAGTAGTGACAACTTGAGAGACACAGTCTGTTAACCCAAGGCAGGTAGTAGTAGTGACAACCTGAGAGACACAGTCAGTTAAGAGACACAGTCTGTTATCCCAAGACAGGTAGTAGTAGTGACACCCTGAGAGACACAGTCTGTTATCCCATGACAGGTAGTAGTAGTGACAACCTGAGAGACACAGTCTGTTACCCCATGACAGGTAGTAGTAGTGACAACCTGAGAGACACAGTCTGTCACCCCAAGACAGGTAGTAGTAGTGACAACCTGAGAGACACAGTCTGTTACCCCACGGCAGGTAGTAGTAGTGACAACCTGAGAAACACAGTCTGTTATCCCATGACAGGTAGTAGTAGTGACAACCTGAGAGACACAGTCTGTTATCCCAAGACAGGTAGTAGTAGTGACAACCTGAGAGACACAGTCTGTTACCCCAAGACAGGTAGTAGTAGTGACAACCTGAGAGACACAGTCTGTTAAGAGACACAGTCTGTTACCCCATGACAGGTAGTAGTAGTGACAACCTGAGAGACACAGTCTGTTACCCCATGACAGGTAGTAGTAGTGACAACCTGAGAGACACAGTCTGTTACCCCACGACAGGTAGTAGTAGTGACAACCTGAGAGACACAGTCTGTTAAGAGACACAGTCAGTTATCCTACGGGAGGTAGTAGTAGTGACAACCTGAGAGACACAGTCTGTTACCCCATGACAGGTAGTAGTAGTGACAACTTGAGAGACACAGTCTGTTAACCCAAGGCAGGTAGTAGTAGTGACAACCTGAGAGACACAGTCAGTTAAGAGACACAGTCTGTTATCCCAAGACAGGTAGTAGTAGTAGTGACAACCTGAGAGACACAGTCTGTTATCCCATGACAGGTAGTAGTAGTGACAACCTGAGAGACACAGTCTGTTACCCCATGACAGTTAGTAGTAGTGACAACCTGAGAGACACAGTCTGTTATCCCATGACAGGCAGTAGAAGTGACAACCTGAGAGACACAGTCTGTTATCCCAAGACAGGTAGTAGTAGTGACAACCTGAGAGACACAGTCTGTTACCCCAAGACAGGTAGTAGTAGTGACAACCTGAGAGACACAGTCTGTTACCCCACGGCAGGTAGTAGTAGTGACAACCTGAGAGACACAGTCTGTTACCCCATGGCAGGTAGTAGTAGTGACAACCTGAGAGACACAGTCTGTTATCCCAAGACAGGTAGTAGTAGTGACAACCTGAAAGACACAGTCTGTTATCCCAAGACAGGTAGTAGTAGTGACAACCTGAGAGACACAGTCTGTTACCCCAAGACAGGTAGTAGTAGTGACAACCTGAGAGACACAGTCTGTTACCCCAAGACAGGTAGTAGTAGTGACAACCTGAGAGACACAGTCTGTTACCCCACGACAGGTAGTAGTAGTGACAACCTGAGAGACACAGTCTGTTAAGAGACACAGTCAGTTATCCCACGGGAGGTAGTAGTAGTGACAACCTGAGAGACACAGTCTGTTACCCCATGACAGGTAGTAGTAGTGACAACTTGAGAGACACAGTCTGTTAACCCAAGGCAGGTAGTAGTAGTGACAACCTCAGACACAGTCAGTTAAGAGACACAGTCTGTTATCCCACGGCAGGTAGTAGTAGTGACAACCTGAGAGACACAGTCTGTTACCCCATGGCAGGTAGTAGTAGTGACAACCTGAGAGACACAGTCTGTTATCCCAAGACAGGTAGTAGTAGTGACAACCTGAGAGACACAGTCTGTTATCCCATGACAGGTAGTAGTAGTGACAACCTGAGAGACACAGTCTGTTACCCCATGACAGGTAGTAGTAGTGACAACCTGAGAGACACAGTCTGTTACCCCAAGACAGGTAGTAGTAGTGACAACCTGAGAGACACAGTCTGTTACCCCACGGCAGGTAGTAGTAGTGACAACCTGAGAGACACAGTCTGTTATCCCATGACAGGTAGTAGTAGTGACAACCTGAGAGACACAGTCTGTTATCCCAAGACAGGTAGTAGTAGTGACAACCTGAGAGACACAGTCTGTTACCCCAAGACAGGTAGTAGTAGTGACAACCTGAGAGACACAGTCTGTTACCCCACGGCAGGTAGTAGTAGTGACAACCTGAGAGACACAGTCTGTTATCCCATGGCAGGTAGTAGTAGTGACAACCTGAGAGACACAGTCTGTTATCCCAAGACAGGTAGTAGTAGTGACAACCTGAAAGACACAGTCTGTTATCCCAAGACAGGTAGTAGTAGTGACAACCTGAGAGACACAGTCTGTTACCCCAAGACAGGTAGTAGTAGTGACAACCTGAGAGACACAGTCTGTTACCCCATGGCAGGTAGTAGTAGTGACAACCTGAGAGACACAGTCTGTTACCCCACGGCAGGTAGTAGTAGTGACAACCTGAGAGACACAGTCTGTTATCCCATGACAGGCAGTAGTAGTGACAACCTGAGAGACACAGTCTGTTATCCCAAGACAGGTAGTAGTAGTGACAACCTGAGAGACACAGTCTGTTACCCCAAGACAGGTAGTAGTAGTGACAACCTGAGAGACACAGTCTGTTACCCCACGGCAGGTAGTAGTAGTGACAACCTGAGAGACACAGTCTGTTACCCCATGGCAGGTGGTAGTAGTAGTGACAACCTGAGAGACACAGTCTGTTATCCCAAGACAGGTAGTAGTAGTGACAACCTGAGAGACACAGTCTGTTATCCCATGACAGGTAGTAGTAGTGACAACCTGAGAGACACAGTCTGTTACCCCATGACAGGTAGTAGTAGTGACAACCTGAGAGACACAGTCTGTTATCCCATGACAGGCAGTAGTAGTGACAACCTGAGAGACACAGTCTGTTATCCCAAGACAGGTAGTAGTAGTGACAACCTGAGAGACACAGTCTGTTACCCCAAGACAGGTAGTAGTAGTGACAACCTGAGAGACACAGTCTGTTACCCCATGGCAGGTAGTAGTAGTGACAACCTGAGAGACACAGTCTGTTACCCCACGGCAGGTAGTAGTAGTGACAACCTGAGAGACACAGTCTGTTATCCCATGACAGGCAGTAGTAGTGACAACCTGAGAGACACAGTCTGTTATCCCAAGACAGGTAGTAGTAGTGACAACCTGAGAGACACAGTCTGTTACCCCAAGACAGGTAGTAGTAGTGACAACCTGAGAGACACAGTCTGTTACCCCACGGCAGGTAGTAGTAGTGACAACCTGAGAGACACAGTCTGTTACCCCATGGCAGGTGGTAGTAGTAGTGACAACCTGAGAGACACAGTCTGTTATCCCAAGACAGGTAGTAGTAGTGACAACCTGAAAGACACAGTCTGTTATCCCAAGACAGGTAGTAGTAGTGACAACCTGAGAGACACAGTCTGTTACCCCAAGACAGGTAGTAGTAGTGACAACCTGAGAGACACAGTCTGTTACCCCAAGACAGGTAGTAGTAGTGACAACCTGAGAGACACAGTCTGTTAACCCAAGGCAGGTAGTAGTAGTGACAACCTGAGAGACACAGTCAGTTAAGAGACACAGTCTGTTATCCCAAGACAGGTAGTAGTAGTGACAACCTGAGAGACACAGTCTGTTATCCCATGACAGGTAGTAGTAGTGACAACCTGAGAGACACAGTCTGTTACCCCATGACAGGTAGTAGTAGTGACAACCTGAGAGACACAGTCTGTTACCCCAAGACAGGTAGTAGTAGTGACAACCTGAGAGACACAGTCTGTTACCCCACGGCAGGTAGTAGTAGTGACAACCTGAGAGACACAGTCTGTTATCCCATGACAGGTAGTAGTAGTGACAACCTGAGAGACACAGTCTGTTATCCCAAGACAGGTAGTAGTAGTGACAACCTGAGAGACACAGTCTGTTACCCCAAGACAGGTAGTAGTAGTGACAACCTGAGAGACACAGTCTGTTACCCCACGGCAGGTAGTAGTAGTGACAACCTGAGAGACACAGTCTGTTATCCCATGGCAGGTAGTAGTAGTGACAACCTGAGAGACACAGTCTGTTATCCCAAGACAGGTAGTAGTAGTGACAACCTGAAAGACACAGTCTGTTATCCCAAGACAGGTAGTAGTAGTGACAACCTGAGAGACACAGTCTGTTACCCCAAGACAGGTAGTAGTAGTGACAACCTGAGAGACACAGTCTGTTACCCCATGGCAGGTAGTAGTAGTGACAACCTGAGAGACACAGTCTGTTACCCCACGGCAGGTAGTAGTAGTGACAACCTGAGAGACACAGTCTGTTATCCCATGACAGGCAGTAGTAGTGACAACCTGAGAGACACAGTCTGTTATCCCAAGACAGGTAGTAGTAGTGACAACCTGAGAGACACAGTCTGTTACCCCAAGACAGGTAGTAGTAGTGACAACCTGAGAGACACAGTCTGTTACCCCACGGCAGGTAGTAGTAGTGACAACCTGAGAGACACAGTCTGTTACCCCATGGCAGGTGGTAGTAGTAGTGACAACCTGAGAGACACAGTCTGTTACCCCAAGACAGGTAGTAGTAGTGACAACCTGAGAGACACAGTCTGTTACCCCATGGCAGGTAGTAGTAGTGACAACCTGAGAGACACAGTCTGTTACCCCACGGCAGGTAGTAGTAGTGACAACCTGAGAGACACAGTCTGTTATCCCATGACAGGCAGTAGTAGTGACAACCTGAGAGACACAGTCTGTTATCCCAAGACAGGTAGTAGTAGTGACAACCTGAGAGACACAGTCTGTTACCCCAAGACAGGTAGTAGTAGTGACAACCTGAGAGACACAGTCTGTTACCCCACGGCAGGTAGTAGTAGTGACAACCTGAGAGACACAGTCTGTTACCCCATGGCAGGTGGTAGTAGTAGTGACAACCTGAGAGACACAGTCTGTTATCCCAAGACAGGTAGTAGTAGTGACAACCTGAAAGACACAGTCTGTTATCCCAAGACAGGTAGTAGTAGTGACAACCTGAGAGACACAGTCTGTTACCCCAAGACAGGTAGTAGTAGTGACAACCTGAGAGACACAGTCTGTTACCCCAAGACAGGTAGTAGTAGTGACAACCTGAGAGACACAGTCTGTTAACCCAAGGCAGGTAGTAGTAGTGACAACCTGAGAGACACAGTCAGTTAAGAGACACAGTCTGTTATCCCAAGACAGGTAGTAGTAGTGACAACCTGAGAGACACAGTCTGTTATCCCATGACAGGTAGTAGTAGTGACAACCTGAGAGACACAGTCTGTTACCCCATGACAGGTAGTAGTAGTGACAACCTGAGAGACACAGTCTGTTACCCCAAGACAGGTAGTAGTAGTGACAACCTGAGAGACACAGTCTGTTACCCCACGGCAGGTAGTAGTAGTGACAACCTGAGAGACACAGTCTGTTATCCCATGACAGGTAGTAGTAGTGACAACCTGAGAGACACAGTCTGTTATCCCAAGACAGGTAGTAGTAGTGACAACCTGAGAGACACAGTCTGTTACCCCAAGACAGGTAGTAGTAGTGACAACCTGAGAGACACAGTCTGTTAAGAGACACAGTCTGTTACCCCATGACAGGTAGTAGTAGTGACAACCTGAGAGACACAGTCTGTTACCCCATGACAGGTAGTAGTAGTGACAACCTGAGAGACACAGTCTGTTACCCCACGACAGGTAGTAGTAGTGACAACCTGAGAGACACAGTCTGTTAAGAGACACAGTCAGTTATCCCACGGGAGGTAGTAGTAGTGACAACCTGAGAGACACAGTCTGTTACCCCATGACAGGTAGTAGTAGTGACATCCTGAGAGACACAGTCTGTTACCCCATGACAGGTAGTAGTAGTGACAACCTGAGAGACACAGTCTGTTACCCCACGGCAGGTAGTAGTAGTGACAACCTGATAGACAGTCTGTTACCCCATGACATGTAGTAGTACTGACAACCTGAGAGACACAGTCTGTTATCCCAAGACAGGTAGTAGTAGTGACAACCTGAGAGACACAGTCTGTTATCCCAAGACAGGTAGTAGTAGTGACAACCTGAGAGACACAGTCTGTTAAGAGACACAGTCTGTTAAGAGACACAGTCTGTTACCCTATGACAGGTAGTAGTAGTGACAACCTGAGAGACACAGTCAGTTAAGAGACACGCGTTTGACAAGGCTAACAACATTCTATGTCAAATCTGTCAAATATAAACCACATTGTAAACCATATTGTCTTTTATTTAGTGAAAAAACCTACTGGTCACATTATTTAGCTAAATCTAAATTCACCTGTTTTTATAATTCACAGTTTTATAATGATCAATAAATAATAGACTCATAATCACTTGTTTTACAATTGTATCTGTACCAACTAGGTCTGTCCACCAGATGGCGCTGTGACTCACCGTCGAACACAGCTCGGCTGAACTGCGTCGTTGAGGCCAGAGGAAGACAGGTATAGTCAAACTTGTTGCCGTAGTTACCGATGCTGACCTCAAACTGTATCGCGTCGTCAACGTCCTGGAGGAGCGTGGCGGAGTAGAACGACGCAAAGAGAGAATACTTTCTCTTACGCATGAATTTCTGGGAGAGGAGAGGAGAGGAGAGGAGAGGAGAGGAGAGGAGAGGAGAGGAGAGGAGAGGAGAGGAGAGGAGAGGAGAGATGGGGAGAGGAGAGATAGGGAGATGAGAGGAAAGGAGAAGGAGGAGGAGAGAAAGAGGAGAGGAAAGGAGAAGAGAGGAGAAAAGTCAAAACAAGCAATGGTCTGTCAAATTCGCTCTTCTGATGAGTCTGATTAAGTAGCCTCTAAACTCTGACTTAAAGTTGACCCCTGAACCCTCTCACCTGTACCACCAATAGGTCATCATTGGTTATGTCTTCTACACTCGCCTGCACCGTGTCCACCAGCTTGGTACTGAGCTCCATCAGAACACGACCACGATACGCTACTCCCTCACCCTGGAGGAGAGAGAGAGGGGGGGAGAGAGAGGGGGAGAGAGGGAGAGAGGGGGGAGAGAGAGAAAATCAGAGAGAGAGACATAGTCAGAGAGAGAGAGCGAGCGAGAGAGAGAGAGAGAGAGCGAGCGAGCGAGCGAGCGAGAGAGACAGAAAATCAGAGAGAGAGAATCAGAGAGAGAGACAGAGCAAAAGCGGAGAGAGAGAGAGAGGGAGAGAAAGAATAATATAGGATGCTATTCAATAGCTCCCTCCCTCCTTCTCCTCTCTTGCACGGATGTTAAAAAAAGGTAGACAAATGATGCCAATACAGCTCATCATTCAACAGATTGTTCATCAAACTTCTCAAAGATGTATCGCTGTTGCTGTTTGCTCGAGGGATTACCTTAATGAATCAATCAACCCATTAACCAATCAATCAATTACCTTGCCCAAGTTGAGAGCCTCGTGGGGGTCGTTGAAGGCGGTGAACTCCCTGAGGCTTCCGTACAGGTTGACGTAGCAGGGGCCAAAGGTCGGCAGGAACCCCAGACTGTCATCCACTAGAGACCCAACATGGAGGGGATGTTTTAGTTTCACCAATTACAATACAGTTTGGGATCAATTCAAGGAAACTGTCTTCCACAACAGACCCAACATGGAGGGGATGTTTTAGTTTCACCCATTACAATACAGGTTGGGATCAATTCAAGGAAACTGTCTTCCACAACAGACCCAACATGGAGGGGATGTTTTAGTTTCACCCATTACAATACAGTTTGGGATCAATTAAAGGAAACTGTCTTCCACAACAGACACAACATGGAGGGGATGTTTTAGTTTCACCCATTACAATACAGTTTGGGATCAATTCAAGGAAACTGTCATCCACTACAGACACAACATGGAGGGGATGTTTTAGTTTCACCCATTACAATACAGTTTGGGATCAATTCAAGGAAACTGTCATCCACAACAGACACAACATGGAGGGGATGTTTTAGTTTCACCCATTACAATACAGTTTGGGATCAATTCAAGGAAACTGTCATCCACTACAGACACAACATGGAGGGGATGTTTTAGTTTCACCCATTACAATACAGTTTGGGATCAATTCAAGGAAACTGTCTTCCACAACAGACACAACATGGAGGGGATGTTTTAGTTTCACCACTAACAGATTGGGATCAATAGAAAGACAACCAAACTTGACAGTCATGATGGAACCAGTGGTCGACGTGGAAGAACCTTGGTTCAGTAACATGCTGGATCTATTGGTACGGGTCGATCAAACATGGAAACATGGAAAATAAGATACAAGACGTACTGAAACTCTGAAGGTTCCTTGGGACCAATTCATCTGAATGCAGAGGGAGATGATAGGAGACATTAGGACAGAGACAGAACGAGTTCAGGAAGTCCTGAAGGAAGTCCTACCAACACACTACCATACAGGAAGTCCTACCAACACACACTACCATACAGGAAGTTCTGAAGGAAGTCCTACCAACACACTACCGTACAGGAAGTCCTGAAGGGAGTCCTACCAACACACTACCGTACAGGAAGTCCTGAAGGAAGTCCTACCAACACACTACCGTACAGGAAGTCCTGAAGGAAGTTCTACCAACACACACTACCGTACAGGAAGTCCTGAAGGACGTCCTACCAACACACACTACCGTACAGGAAGTCCTACCAACACACACTACCATACAGGAAGTCCTACCAACACACACTACCATACAGGAAGTCCTACCAACACACACTACCATACAGGAAGTCCTACCAACACACACTACCATACAGGAAGTCCTACCAACACACACTACCATACAGGAAGTCCTACCAACCCACACTACCATACAGGAAGTCCTACCAACACACTACCATACAGGAAGTCCTACCAACACACTACCATACAGGAAGTCCTACCAACACACTACCATACAGGAAGATCTGAAATAAGTCCTACCAACACACTACCATACAGGAAGATCTGAAGGAAGTCTTACCAAAACACACTAACATACAGGAAGTCCTACCAACACACACTACCATACAGGAAGTCCTACCAACACACACTACCATACAGGAAGTCCTACCAACACATACTACCATACAGGAAGATCTGAAGGAAGTCCTACCAAAACACACTACCATACAGGAAGTCCTACCAACACATACTACCATACAGGAAGCCCTGAAGGAAGTCCTACCAACACAATGCTCACTGTGGCTCAACCAACTAGACAAAGGAAAACCAAAACCAATCCATGCATCACACCAAGGATCATAAGGGTATTGGTAGCTGAGATCAGTGTTGATCAACTATGGAAACTGATAGCTGATATCAGTGTTAATCGACTATGGGTATTGATAGCTGATATCAGTATTGATCAACTATTGGTATTAATAGCTGATATTAATATTATGATAATCAATACTATGGGTATTAATAGCTGATATCAATATTGATCAATACTATGGGTATTAATAGCTGATATCAATATAATATTAATCAATACTATGGGTATTAATAGCTGATATCAATATTGATCAATACTATGGGTATTAATAGCCGATATCAATATTGATCAATACTATGGGTATTAATAGCTGATATCAATATTGATCAATACTATGGGTATTAATAGCTGATATCAATATTGATCAATACTATGGGTATTAATAGCTGATATCAATATTGATCAATACTATGGGTATTAATAGCTGATATCAATATTGATCAATACTATGGGTATTAATAGCTGATATCAATATTGATCAATACTATGGGTATTAATAGCTGATATCAATATTGATCAATACTATGGGTATTAATAGCTGATATCAATATTGATCAATACTATGGGTATTAATAGCTGATATCAATATTGATCAATACTATGGGTATTAATAGCTGATATCAATATTGATCAATACTATGGGTATTAATAGCTGATATCAATATTGATCAATACTATGGGTATTAATAGCTGATATCAATATTGATCAATACTATGGGTATTAATAGCTGATATCAATATTGATCAATACTATGGGTATTAATAGCGGAGGTGAATCATCGCAAGTGTCAGTATGAAACAGCAAATGAAACTATGTTAGTTCATAGCGCTTCCATGCTACTGCAGTACTTTGCTATAACAGCCACGACCAAAACCAGTCCAGACCAGTGCTCCAGTGGAAAAACCAGTCCAGACCAGTGCTCCAGTGGAAAAACCAGTCCAAACCAGTAAACACCAATTGTCAAAACCAGTCAGTTAAGACTAGTGCAGACCAGTGTCATAAACCACTCAAACTAGTCCAAACCACTCAAACCAGTCCAGACCAGTCCAAAACAGTCCAGACCAAACCAGTCCAGACTAGTCCAAACCAGTCCAGACCAGTCCAAACCAGTCCAGACCAGTCCAAAACAGTCCAGACCAAACCAGTCCAGACCAGTCCAAACCAGTCCAGACCAGTCCGAGCCAGTCGAGATCAGTGTCTCACCATCTATCGCTCCTCCCGGGGCAGAGATCTTAGACATGCAGAGATGGGCGGTCCCGATGACATCATTGTGGCTGGCTCGGTCCCAGTCCAGGACACGAACCCTCATCTTTTCACACATGGAGGGGAACTGGGAGAAGAAGAGTAAAGGGTTCGTAGGAGGACTAGGAGAACAAGTATTTGATACACTGCCGATTTTGCAGGTTTTCCTACTTACAAAGCATGTAGAGGTCTGTAATTTTTATCATAGGTACACTTCAACAGTGAGAGACGGAATCTAAAACAAAAATCCAGAAAATCACATTGTATGATTTTTAAGTAATTAATTTGCATTTTATTGCATGACATAAGTATTTGATCACCTACCAAGCAGTAAGAGTTCCGGCTCTCACAGACCTGTTCATTTTTCTTTAAGAAGCCCTCCTGTTCTCCACTCATTACCTGTATTAACTGCACCTGTTTGAACTCGTTACCTGTATAAAAGACACCTGTCCACACACTCAATCAAACAGACTCCAACCTCTCCACAATGGCCAAGACCAGAGAGCTGTGTAAGGACATCAGGGATAAAATTGTAGACCTGCACAAGGCTGGGATGGGCTACAGGACAATAGCCAACCTGAACCCAATAGAAAATATTTGGAGGGAGCTGAAAGTCCGCATTGCCCAGCGACAGTCCCGAAACCTGAAGGATCTGGAGAAGGTCTGTATGGAGGAGTGGGCCAAAATCCCTGCTGCACTGTGTGCAAACCTGGTCAAGAACTACAGGAAATGTATAATCTCTGTAATTGCAAACAAAGGTTTCTATACCAAATATTAAGTTCTGCTTTTCTGATGTATCAAATACTTATGTCATGCAATAAAATGCAAATTAATTACATAAAAATGATACAATGTGATTTTCTGGATTTTTGTTGTAGATTCCGTCTCTCACAGTTGAAGTGTACCTATGATAAAAACATTACAGACCTCTACATGCTTTGTAAGTAGGAAAACCTGCAACATCGGAAGTGTATCAAATACTTGTTCTCCTCACTGTATATTATATAATAGTAGTATTAATTTCTAGATATATATTATATATACCCGTATGGGCATGGCCAGGCTTTGATTCCACTGAGGGTTGGCATTCTTCTCCATGATCTTACTGCACATCTGGAAGGAAGGAATGAAAACATGGAAATGTGAAAATGTGTGTAGTGTGTGTAGTGTAGTGTCTGTGTAGTTTAGTGCCTGTGTAGTGTAGTGTCTGTGTAGTTTAGTGCCTGTGTAGTGTAGTGTCTGTGTAGTTTAGTGTCTGTGTAGTTTAGTTTAAGTGTAGTGTCTGTGTAGTTTAGTGTCTGTGTAGTTTAGTTTAAGTGTAGTGTCTGTGTAGTTTAGTGTCTGGAGTTTAGTGTCTGTGAAGTGTAGTGTCTATGTAGTTAGTGTCTGTATTGTTTCTCTGTAGTGTAGTGTCTGTAGTGTATTGTCTGTGTAGTGTATGTGTAGTGAAGTGTGTGTAGTGTAGTGCCTGTGTAGTTTAGTGTTTGTGTAGTTTAGTGTTTGTGTAGTTAGTGTCTGTGTAGTTAGTGTCTGTGTAGTTAGTGCCTGTGTAGTGAGTGTCTGTGTAGTGAGTGTCTGTGTAATTAGTGACGGTGTAGTTTAGTGTCTGTGTAGTGAGTGTCTGTGTAGTGAGTGTCTGTGTAGTTTAATGTCTGTGTAGTTTAATGTCTGTGTAGTTAGTGACGGTGTAGTTAGTGACGGTGTAGTTAGTGTCTGTGTAGTTAGTGTCTGTGTAGTGTAATGTCTGTGTAGTTTAGTGTTTGTGTGAGTGTCTGTAGTTAGTGTCTGTGTAGTTAATGTCTGTGTAGTTAGTGCCTGTGTAGTTAGTGCCTGTGTAGTGAGTGCCTGTGTAATTAGTGACGGTGTAGTTTAGTGTCTGTGTAGTGAGTGTCTGTGTAGTGAGTGTCTGTGTAGTTTAGTGTCTGTGTAGTTTAGTTTAAGTGTAGTGTCTGTGTAGTTTAGTGTCTGTGAAGTGTAGTGTCTATGTAGTTAGTGTCTGTATTGTTTCTCTGTAGTGTAGTGTCTGTAGTGTATTGTCTGTGTAGTGTCTGTGTAGTGAAGTGTCTGTGTAGTGTAGTGTCTGTGTAGTGTAGTGCCTGTGTAGTTTAGTGTTTGTGTAGTGAGTGTCTGTGTAGTTAGTGTCTGTGTAGTTAGTGTCTGTGTAGTGTAATGTCTGTGTAGTGTAATGTCTGTGTAGTTTAGTGTTTGTGTGAGTGTCTGTAGTTAGTGTCTGTGTAGTTAATGTCTGTGTAGTTAGTGCCTGTGTAGTGAGTGTCTGTGTAGTGAGTGTCTGTGTAATTAGTGACGGTGTAGTTTAGTGTCTGTGTAGTGAGTGTCTGTGTAGTGAGTGTCTGTGTAGTTTAATGTCTGTGTAGTTTAATGTCTGTGTAGTTAGTGACGGTGTAGTTAGTGTCTGTGTAGTTAGTGTCTGTGTAGTTAGTGTCTGTGTAGTTAGTGTCTGTGTAGTGTAATGTCTGTGTAGTGTAATGTCTGTGTAGTTTAGTGTCTGTGTAGTTTAGTGTTTGTGTGAGTGTCTGTAGTTAGTGTCTGTGTAGTTAATGTCTGTGTAGTTAGTGCCTGTGTAGTTAGTGCCTGTGTAGTTAGTGCCTGTGTAATTAGTGCCTGTGTAGTGAGTGCCTGTGTAGTTAGTGCCTGTGTAGTGAGTGCCTGTGTAATTAGTGACGGTGTAGTTTAGTGTCTGTGTAGTTTAGTGTCTGTGTAGTGAGTGTCTGTGTAGTTTAATGTCTGTGTAGTTTAATGTCTGTGTAGTTAGTGTCTGTAGTTAGTGACTGTGTAGTTAGTGTCTGTAGTTAGTGTCTGTGTAGTGAGTGTCTGTGTAATTAGTGACGGTGTAGTTTAGTGTCTGTGTAGTGAGTGTCTGTGTAGTGAGTGTCTGTGTAGTGAGTGTCTGTGTAGTGAGTGTCTGTGTA
>NC_034189.2:6399913-6412413 GCF_002021735.2 Oncorhynchus kisutch | reverse complement strand
CAACATGACAACATGAGATTCGAGTAATAACCAACATGACAACATGAGATTAGAGTAATAACCAACATGACAACATGAGATTAGAGTAAGAACCAACATGATAACATGAGATTAGAGTAATAACCAACATGACAACATGAGATTAGAGTAATAACCAACATGATAACATGAGATTAGAGTAATAACCAACATGATAACATGAGATTAGAGTAACACCAACATGATAACATGAGATTAGAGTAATAACCAACATGATAACATGAGATTAGAGTAACACCAACATGATAACATGAGATTAGAGTAATAACCAACATGATAACATGAGATTAGAGTAATAACCAACATGACAACATGAGATTAGAGTAATAACCAACATGACAACATGAGATTAGAGTAATAACCAACATGACAACATGAGATTAGAGTAATAACCAACAAGACAACATGAAATTAGAGTAATAACCAACATGACAACATGAGATTAGAGTAATAACCAACATGATAACATGAGATTAGAGTAACAACCAACATGATAACATGAGATTAGAGTAATAACCAACATGACAACATGCGATTAGAGTAATAACCAACTTGACAACATGAGATTAGAGTAATAACCAACATGACAACATGAGATTAGAGTAATAACCAACATGACAACATGAGATTAGAGTAATAACCAACATGACAACATGAGATTAGAGTAACAACCAACATGACAACATGGGATTAGAGTAATAACCAACATGACAACATGAGATTAGAGTAACAACCAACATGATAACATGAGGTTAGAGTAATAACCAACATGATAACATGAGATTAGAGTAACAACCAACATGATAATACATTAGAGTAATAACCAACATGATAACATGAGATTAGAGTAACAACCAACATGATAACATGATATTGGGGTGGGGCGGCAGGGTAGCCTAGTAGTTAGAGTATTGGGCTAGTAACAGGAAGGTTGCAAATTCAAATCCCGAGCTGACAAGGTACAAATCTGTCGTTCTGCCCCTTAACAGGCAGTTAACCCACTGTTCCTAGGCCGTCATTGAAAATAAGAATTTGTTCTTAACTGACTTAGTTTTTTTTTTTATGTTTAGAGTAATAACCAACATGATAACATGAGATTAGAGTAACAACCAACATGATAACATGAGATTCGAGTAATAACCAACATGACAACATGAGATTCGAGTAATAACCAACATGACAACATGAGATTAGAGTAATAACCAACATGACAACATGAGATTAGAGTAAGAACCAACATGATAACATGAGATTAGAGTAATAACCAACATGACAACATGAGATTAGAGTAATAACCAACATGATAACATGAGATTAGAGTAATAACCAACATGATAACATGAGATTAGAGTAACACCAACATGATAACATGAGATTAGAGTAATAACCAACATGATAACATGAGATTAGAGTAACACCAACATGATAACATGAGATTAGAGTAATAACCAACATGATAACATGAGATTAGAGTAATAACCAACATGACAACATGAGATTAGAGTAATAACCAACATGACAACATGAGATTAGAGTAATAACCAACATGACAACATGAGATTAGAGTAATAACCAACAAGACAACATGAGATTAGAGTAATAACCAACATGACAACATGAGATTAGAGTAATAACCAACATGATAACATGAGATTAGAGTAACAACCAACATGATAACATGAGATTAGAGTAATAACCAACATGACAACATGCGATTAGAGTAATAACCAACTTGACAACATGAGATTAGAGTAATAACCAACATGACAACATGAGATTAGAGTAATAACCAACATGACAACATGAGATTAGAGTAATAACCAACATGACAACATGAGATTAGAGTAACAACCAACATGACAACATGGGATTAGAGTAATAACCAACATGACAACATGAGATTAGAGTAACAACCAACATGATAACATGAGGTTAGAGTAATAACCAACATGATAACATGAGATTAGAGTAACAACCAACATGATAATACATTAGAGTAATAACCAACATGATAACATGAGATTAGAGTAACAACCAACATGATAACATGATATTGGGGTGGGGCGGCAGGGTAGCCTAGTAGTTAGAGTATTGGGCTAGTAACAGGAAGGTTGCAAATTCAAATCCCGAGCTGACAAGGTACAAATCTGTCGTTCTGCCCCTTAACAGGCAGTTAACCCACTGTTCCTAGGCCGTCATTGAAAATAAGAATTTGTTCTTAACTGACTTAGTTTTTTTTTTTATGTTTAGAGTAATAACCAACATGATAACATGAGATTAGAGTAACAACCAACATGATAACATGAGATTAGAGTAATAACCAACATGACAACATGAGATTAGAGTAATAACCAACATGACAACATGAGATTAGAGTAATAACCAACATGACAACATGAGATTAGAGTAAGAACCAACATGATAACATGAGATTAGAGTAATAACCAACATGACAACATGAGATTAGAGTAATAACCAACATGATAACATGAGATTAGAGTAATAACCAACATGATAACATGAGATTAGAGTAACACCAACATGATAACATGAGATTAGAGTAATAACCAACATGATAACATGAGATTAGAGTAACACCAACATGATAACATGAGATTAGAGTAATAACCAACATGATAACATGAGATTAGAGTAATAACCAACATTACAACATGAGATTAGAGTAATAACCAACATGACAACATGAGATTCGAGTAATAACCAACATGACAACATGAGATTCGAGTAATAACCAACATGACAACATGAGATTAGAGTAATAACCAACATGACAACATGTGATTAGAGTAAGAACCAACATGATAACATGAGATTAGAGTAATAACCAACATGACAACATGAGATTAGAGTAATAACCAACATGATAACATGAGATTAGAGTAATAACCAACATGATAACATGAGATTAGAGTAACACCAACATGATAACATGAGATTAGAGTAATAACCAACATTGATAACATGAGATTAGAGTAACACCAACATGATAACATGAGATTAGAGTAATAACCAACATGATAACATGAGATTAGAGTAATAACCAACATGACAACATGAGATTAGAGTAATAACCAACATGACAACATGAGATTAGAGTAATAACCAACATGACAACATGAGATTAGATTAATACCAACAAGACATGAGATTAGAGTAATAACCAACATGACAACATGAGATTAGAGTAATAACCAACATGATAACATGAGATTAGAGTAATAACCAACATGATAACATGAGATTAGAGTAACACCAACATGATAACATGAGATTAGAGTAATAACCAACATGATAACATGAGATTAGAGTAATAACCAACATGACAACATGAGATTAGAGTAATAACCAACATGACAACATGAGATTCGAGTAACAACCAACATGATAATACATTAGAGTAACAACCAACATGATAACATGATATTGGGGTGGGGCGGCAGGGTAGCCTAGTAGTTAGAGTATTGGGCTAGTAACAGGAAGGTTGCAAATTCAAATCCCGAGCTGACAAGTTACAAATCTGTCGTTCTGCCCCTTAACAGGCAGTTAACCCACTGTTCCTAGGCCGTCATTGAAAATAAGAATTTGTTCTTAACTGACTTAGTTTTTTTTTTATGTTTAGAGTAACAACCAACATGATAACATGAGATTAGAGTAACAACCAACATGATAACATGAGATTAGAGTAATAACCAACATGATAACATGAGAATAGAGTAACAACCAACATGACAACATGAGATTAGAGTAATAACCAACATGATAACATGAGATTAGAGTAATAACCAACATGACAACATGAGATTAGAGTAATAACCAACATGATAACATGAGATTAGAGTAATAATCAACATGACAACATGAGATTAGAGTAATAACCAACATGATAACATGAGATTAGAGTAATAACCAACATGATAACATGAGATTAGAGTAATAACCAACATGATAACATGAGATTAGAGTAATAACCAACATGACAACATGAGATTAGAGTAATAACCAACTTGAACATGAGAACATGAGAGATTAGAGTAATAACCAACATGACAACATGAGATTAGAGTAATAACCAACATGACAACATGAGATTAGAGTAATAACCAACATGACAACATGAGATTAGAGTAATAACCAACATGACAACATGAGATTAGAGTAACAACCAACATGACAACATGGGATTAGAGTAATAACCAACATGACAACATGAGATTAGAGTAACAACCAACATGATAACATGAGGTTAGAGTAATAACCAACATGATAACATGAGATTAGAGTAACAACCAACATGATAATACATTAGAGTAATAACCAACATGATAACATGAGATTAGAGTAACAACCAACATGATAACATGATATTGGGGTGGGGCGGCAGGGTAGCCTAGTAGTTAGAGTATTGGGCTAGTAACAGGAAGGTTGCAAATTCAAATCCCGAGCTGACAAGGTACAAATCTGTCGTTCTGCCCCTTAACAGGCAGTTAACCCACTGTTCCTAGGCCGTCATTGAAAATAAGAATTTGTTCTTAACTGACTTAGTTTTTTTTAATGTTTAGAGTAACAACCAACATGATAACATGAGATTAGAGTAACAACCAACATGATAACATGAGATTAGAGTAATAACCAACATGATAACATGAGAATAGAGTAACAGCCAACATGACAACATGAGATTAGAGTAACAACCAACATGACAACATGAGATTAGAGTAATAACCAACATGATAACATGAGATTAGAGTAACAACCAACATGACAACATGAGATTAGAGTAACAACCAACATGACAACATGAGATTAGAGTAATAACCAACATGACAACATGAGATTAGAGTAACAACCAACATGACAACATGAGATTAGAGTAATAACCAACATGATAACATGAGATTAGAGTAATAACCAACATGACAACATGAGATTAGAGTAATAACCAACATGATAACATGAGATTAGAGTAATAATCAACATGACAACATGAGATTAGAGTAATAACCAACATGATAACATGAGATTAGAGTAATAACCAACATGATAACATGAGATTAGAGTAATAACCAACATGATAACATGAGATTAGAGTAATAACCAACATGACAACATGAGATTAGAGTAATAACCAACTTGAGAACATGAGATTAGAGTAATAACCAACATGACAACATGAGATTAGAGTAATAACCAACATGACAACATGAGATTAGAGTAATAACCAACATGACAACATGAGATTAGAGTAATAACCAACATGACAACATGAGATTAGAGTAACAACCAACATGACAACATGGGATTAGAGTAATAACCAACATGACAACATGAGATTAGAGTAACAACCAACATGATAACATGAGGTTAGAGTAATAACCAACATGATAACATGAGATTAGAGTAACAACCAACATGATAATACATTAGAGTAATAACCAACATGATAACATGAGATTAGAGTAACAACCAACATGATAACATGATATTGGGGTGGGGCGGCAGGGTAGCCTAGTAGTTAGAGTATTGGGCTAGTAACAGGAAGGTTGCAAATTCAAATCCCGAGCTGACAAGGTACAAATCTGTCGTTCTGCCCCTTAACAGGCAGTTAACCCACTGTTCCTAGGCCGTCATTGAAAATAAGAATTTGTTCTTAACTGACTTAGTTTTTTTTAATGTTTAGAGTAACAACCAACATGATAACATGAGATTAGAGTAACAACCAACATGACAACATGAGATTAGAGTAACAACCAACATGACAACATGAGATTAGAGTAATAACCAACATGATAACATGAGATTAGAGTAATAACCAACATGATAACATGAGAATAGAGTAACAACCAACATGACAACATGAGATTAGAGTAACAACCAACATGACAACATGAGATTAGAGTAATAACCAACATGATAACATGAGATTAGAGTAACAACCAACATGACAACATGAGATTAGAGTAACAACCAACATGACAACATGAGATTAGAGTAATAACCAACATGACAACATGAGATTAGAGTAACAACCAACATGACAACATGAGATTAGAGTAATAACCAACATGATAACATGAGATTAGAGTAATAACCAACATGACAACATGAGATTAGAGTAATAACCAACATGATAACATGAGATTAGAGGAATAACCAACATGACAACATGAGATTAGAGTAATAACCAACATGATAACATGAGATTAGAGTAATAACCAACATGATAACATGAGATTAGAGTAACACCAACATTGATAACATGAGATTAGAGTAATAACCAACATGATAACATGAGATTAGAGTAACACCAACATGATAACATGAGATTAGAGTAATAACCAACATGACAACATGAGATTAGAGTAATAACCAACATGACAACATGAGATTAGAGTAACAACCAACATGATAACATGAGATTAGAGTAATAACCAACATGATAACATGAGATTAGAGTAACAACCAACATGACAACATGAGATTAGAGTAATAACCAATTTGACAACATGAGATTAGAGTAATAACCAACATGACAACATGAGATTAGAGTAATAACCAACATGACAACATGAGATTAGAGTAATAACCAACATGACAACATGAGATTAGAGTAATAACCAACATGACAACATGAGATTAGAGTAACAACCAACATGACAACATGGGATTAGAGTAATAACCAACATGACAACATGAGATTAGAGTAACAACCAACATGATAACATGAGGTTAGAGTAATAACCAACATGATAACATGAGATTAGAGTAACAACCAACATGATAATACATTAGAGTAATAACCAACATGATAACATGAGATTAGAGTAACAACCAACATGATAACATGATATTGGGGTGGGGCGGCAGGGTAGCCTAGTAGTTAGAGTATTGGGCTAGTAACAGGAAGGTTGCAAATTCAAATCCCGAGCTGACAAGGTACAAATCTGTCGTTCTGCCCCTTAACAGGCAGTTAACCCACTGTTCCTAGGCCGTCATTGAAAATAAGAATTTGTTCTTAACTGACTTAGTTTTTTTTTTTATGTTTAGAGTAATAACCAACATGATAACATGAGATTAGAGTAACAACCAACATGATAACATGAGATTAGAGTAATAACCAACATGACAACATGAGATTAGAGTAATAACCAACATGACAACATGAGATTAGAGTAACAACCAACATGATAACATGAGATTAGAGTAACAACCAACATGATAACATGAGATTAGAGTAATAACCAACATGATAACATGAGATTAGAGTAACAACCAACATGATAACATGAGATTAGAGTAACAACCAACATGATAACATGAGATTAGAGTAACAACCAACATGATAACATGAGATTAGAGTAACAACCAACATGACAACATGAGATTAGAGTAACAACCAACATGACAACATGAGATTAGAGTAACAACCAACATGACAACATGAGATTAGAGTAATAACCAACATGATAACATGAGATTAGAGTAACAACCAACATGACAACATGAGATTAGAGTAATATCCAACATGACAACATGAGATTAGAGTAACAACCAACATGACAACATGAGATTAGAGTAACAACCAACATGACAACATGAGATTAGAGTAACAACCAACATGACAACATGAGATTAGAGTAACAACCAACATGACAACATGAGATTAGAGTAATAACCAACATGACAACATGAGATTAGAGCAACAACCAACATGACAACATGAGATTAGAGTAATAACCAACATGACAACATGAGATTAGAGTAATAACCAACATGATAACATGAGATTAGAGTAATAACCAACATGACAACATGAGATTAGAGTAATAACCAACATGATAACATGAGATTAGAGTAATAACCAACATGACAACATGAGATTAGAGTAATAACCAACATGACAACATGAGATGAAATAGTCAAAGCTGTCATCAAGGAAAAGGGTGGCTACTTCGAAGAATCTCAAATATATTTTGATTTGTGTAACACTTTTTTTGGTTACTACATGATTCCATACGTGTTATTTCATAGTTTTGATGTCTTCACTGTTATTCTACAATGTAGAAAATAGTAAAAAATAAGGACAAACCCTTGAATGAGTAGGTGGGTCCAAACTTCTGACTGGTACTGTATATATTTAGTTTACCAAATACTGTTCGGTTTCCATCACAGCTGTCATGACTTTGTTTTAATACAGTATGACTTTACAGTATGACTATACTTTGACTTTACAGCATTACTTTACTTTGACTTTACAGCATGACTTTACAGCATGACTTTACAGCATGACTTTACAGCATGACTTTCCTTTGACTTTACAGTATGACTTTCCTTTGACTTTACAGTATGACTTTACAGCATGACTTTACAGCATGACTTTACAGCATGACTTTAGTTTGACTTTACAGCATGACTTTACTTTGACTTTACAGCATGACTTTACATTGACTTTACAGTATGACTTTACTTTGACTTTACAGCATGACTTTACTTTGACTTTACAGCATGACTTTACAGCATGACTTTACAGCATGACTTTAGTTTGACTTTACAGCATGACTTTACTTTCACTTTACAGCATGACTTTACTTTGACTTTACAGTAGGACTTTACTTTGAAAACTGTGGATGGAATTTGAGTTAATAAGCTGTGATGGAAAGAGGATGATTCGGTATAATGTAATAAATGCTGACAGATCATTTGTTTTGTTTGGCTGGTGGGATCTTTTTGTGTCGGTAAAATGAATTATGAAGGAAATGGGTGTGGAAACGCTTTTATGCGCAAATATTTGATTTAATAACCAAATCGAAGTTAACTTGGGAGAGTCGTGATGGTAATGGTGTGTTGGTCCTCCCACTACAATGAGGGGAAAAAAACATGCAGTTTATTAGGCTAAAGACAAAATAAGCTATGAAGAACCTCACAGGGAGGTTGTGGGAGATCTTTGTGGGCTATACTCGGCCCTGTCTCAGGATGGTAAGTTGGTGGTTGAAGATATCCCTCTAGTGGTGTGGGGGCTGTGCTTTGGCAAAGTGGGTGGGGTTATATCCTTCCTGTTTGGCCCTGTCCGGGGGTGTCCTCGGATAGGGCCAAAGTGTCTCCTGACCCCTCCTGTCTCAGCCTCCAGTATTTATGCTGCAGTAGTTTATGTGTCGGGGGGCTAGGGTCAGTTTGTTATATCTGGAGTACTTCTCCTGTCCTATCCGGTGTCCTGTGTGAATTTAAGTATGCTCTCTCTAATTCTCTCTTTCTCTCTCTCTGAGGACCTGAGCCCTAGGACCATGTCTCAGGACTACCTGACATGATGACTCCTTGTTGTCCCCAGTCCACCTGGCCGTGCTGCTGCTCCAGTTTCAACTGTTCTGCCTGTAATTATTATTATTTGACCATGCTGGTCATTTATGAACATTTGAACATCTTGGCCATGTTCTGTTATAATCTCCACCCGGCACAGCAAGAAGAGGACTGGCCACCCCTCATAGCCTGGTTCCTCTCTAGGTTTCTTCCTAGGTTTTGGCCTTTCTAGGGAGTTTTTCCTAGCCACAGTGCTTCTACACCTGCATTGCTTGCTGTTTGGGGTTTTAGGCTGGGTTTCTGTACAGCACTTTGAGATATCAGCTGATGTACGAAGGGCTTTATAAATACATTTGATTTAATTGGACCTAGTCAATGAGTAATGATAAGATGGCTTTATACAGGGAGTACCAGTACTGAGTCAATGTGCAGGAGAACAACGTAATGGAGGTAGTAGATATGTACATATAGGTCCAGGGTCAAGTAACTAGGCAACAGGATAGGTGATTGACAGTAGCAAATATAAATACATTTGATTTGATTTGAGGTGAAAGTGCACGGTGGAAGAGCTTTCTAATAAATATCGATATATCAAATATTATTCTGGTGACATGATCGATGCTTGGCGGTCGTTCATTTTGTGTGTTGTGTTAAGTCATCACAAACAGATTTTTTATCTGCAATAAGTACTGTACAGTACACCGACACTAAACTACACCGACACTAAACTACACCGACACTAAACTACACAGACACTAAACTACACAGACATTAACTACAACCGACACTAAACTACACAGACACTCACTACACAGACACTCAGTACACAGACACTCACTACACAGACACTAAACTACACAGACACTCACTACACAGACACATCTGTACATCTGGAGGAAACATACCACTGGTGGGGAAATGACCACACTTCCTTCATGTGGATTCTAGAATATTCACGTTAAAAATCTTTCCCCAATTGGATAGAAACCTAGTTATAGATATGGCTTTACTCACTGCTCTCGTTGTAGACCGTGCCAACATCAAGCTGTAAAAGAAATCCAGAGAGAAATATATATCCAAACAGAAATACTCTGTCTTCCATGGCACATAAACAACACATAGAGAGATATGGCGAGTTTGTTTTACCTTGAATTCTCCTATCACCGAGTCAGTTCGCAACGACATGGAGTTAAAAACCTGACAGAGAGAGAGAGAAAGAGAGAGACAGAGTGATACTCTACATTACTACATTGCAGGGGGCAGGGAGGTGATATATATTTTCAATGTAGTAGTGAATTATAATGACTTACAGTAATGAAGATGGGCTCATCGAAGAGGTCTGACGGACTCTCAAAGAAGTTCAGAAAGAAAGTCTGATATAAATAAATAAAATGAAATATGTTTTCATTTAACAACACAAATATTACCCAGCTTTACCTACAGTATGTTTATTAACTACCGATAACAGCTTATAACTAGTTGCAACAATGTTATATCATGTTGTTGTTTTTTTCACCTCATCAAACACTGGGTTGTTTCCTTTCCTGATGCGAGTCCTCTTGGACTGCCCACCAACAGTAACCTTGACGACCGGTTTGATGTTGATGCCCGGCAACTGGCGGCCTTCGATGACTCGAACGCGCACCTGAACATTTTCCAACAGAAACATGTGTGAATCATATAGTGATTAGATTTAGATTTCTAGAGTTTTATTTAGTCGAATGCACAGGGTCTCATATGTAGTGTCCGTACACGGTGAAATACTTCAGCTCCGAGCGCCAACAGTGCAGGAGAGAATTAAATAATAATAAACAATGCTAAATATAAATTTCCACCGGGGGAGCAGCGGGGGAGCAGCAGGGGGAGCAGCAGAGGGAGCAGCAGGGGGAGCAGCAGGGGGAGCAGCAGAGGGAGCAGCAGGGGGATCAGCAGGGGGAGCAGCTGGGGGAGTAGCAGGGGGAGCAGCAGGGGGAGCAGCAGGGGGAGTAGCAGGGGGAGCCGCAGGGGGAGTAGCAGGGGGAGCAGCAGGGGGAGCAGCAGGGGGAGTAGCAGGGGGAGCAGCAGGGGGAGCAGCAGGGGGAGCAGGGGGAGCAGCAGGGGGAGCAGAGGGAGCAGCAGGGGGAGCAGCAGGGGGAGCAGGTGGAGCAGCAGGGGGAGCAGGATGAGCAGCAGGGGGAGCAACAGGGGGAAAGGGGCAGCAGGGGGAGCAGCAGGGGGAGCAACGAGAGCAGGGAGAGCAGGGGGAGCAGCAGGGGGAGCAGGTAGGGGAGCAGCAGGGGGTAGCAGGTAGCTGACTAGTTAGTGGTGGCTATTCAGCAGTCTGATGGTCTGAGGGTAGAAGCTATTGGCCAGTCTGACAGTTTCAACCATGATGCTCCTGTACTGCACGCATCTGAGTGATTGAAGTGGGGAGAACAGGCCGTGGTTCGGGTGGCTGAGGTCCCTGAGAATTTTCGTTGGATTTCCTGCGACATCTGGTGTTCTAAACGTACCGGAGGTACAAATGTTAGAGCCTTGCGGCCAGTGGCGGTGGAGTTACCGTACCAGGCCGTGATGAGCTCGACAGTATGCTCTCAATGGTGCCGCTGTAGAGCACTGTGAGGGACCTCGGGGACATTTCTTCAGCATCCTGAGGTTAAAGAGTTGCTGTTGTGCCTTCTTCACCACTGTGTCCATGTTTGCCCATTTCAGCTCCTCGGAGATGTGTATGCCGAGGAACTTGACGTTTTAGACAGAAAGCCCCATTGATGAGGATGGGGGGGTGCCCAGCCTGCTTCCTCCTGAAGTCCACAATCAACTCCTTTGTTCTGACTGACGTGTCAGAAATGAAATGTCAGAAAACACAACAGTTAGCTGGTCTGCACATTCTCTGAGGGCACTACTAGGGATGTCATCTGTGCCAGCAGCCACGCGAGCGTAAACACGTTTGAATGACTTATACACCTTCTATGTGGAGATCATGAGTATTTCAGCCTGTCCACAGGGGCTCACCCTCGGAGGTCTTTAGCTCGTCCCTTTACTTGTGTCTCGCCATCTTGACAGATGAGCAGTTTTCAGACCATAATAGATGTTCTTAGAACAATAACAGATGTTCTCAGAACCATAACAGATGTTCTCAGGACCATAGCAGATGTTCTCAGACCATAGCA
>NC_034189.2:6357334-6399813 GCF_002021735.2 Oncorhynchus kisutch | reverse complement strand
AGAGAGAGAGAGAGAGAGAGACAGAGCGAGAGAGAGACGAGGACAGCCGAGATAGACAGGATGAGAGAGAGAGAGAGAGAGTTTTTTTAAGTTGTTTTATTTAACAGCAGTTAGAAACACTTGTTATTCACAATGCCAGCCTACAAAAAGGCCAAAAACCTCCCTGCGGGGACGGGGGCTGTGCCTAAGCAAACAACATAGAGACTAGGACCGTTTGGGTTTGATATGAGAGCTGATATTGGAGAAGGTTCGTGACCTGTGACAGTGTCCAGCTCCACAGGTTTCTCCCGGGCCTCTGGCTGAGGAGGAGGCTGGAAGAAAGGAGTCATTCCTGGGGGAGGGATGTAGGAAACCTGCAGGCTCAGTGTGGCCTAATGGAGGAAACAGGTCCAAGATGGTTTACTGAACAGAGACAGACATGTACACAACAAAATAATTATCTGGCTTTGTTGGAGGTTCATATCTGAAAAAAATCACTTCCAGGTAGAAAATATTTCTGATATTACCAGTATTATATTCAGGATATATCCTAATAGTTAGTTCATCTTCAAATAATATTTTAGCAGCAATCTTTTTGTGAATGATCTCCACCAAACATCTTGATTCGGTCAGTGAGTGATATGGATCATATGAATGGGTTGATTTTCAGGGGGCGGTGTTCGGGACAGGGCCTTCTTGTTGTGTCCTAAATGACACACTGTTTAGGGCACTACTGTTGACCTGGGTCTATAGGGTAGAGGACTACTGTTGACCAGGGTAGCAGACTACTGTTGAACAGGGTCTATAGGGTAGTGCACTACTTTTGACCAGGGTCTATGGGGTAGTGCACTACTGTTGACCAGGGTAGTGGACTACTGTTGACCAGGGTCTATGGGGTAGTGCACTACTGTTGACCAGGGTCTATAGGGTAGTGCACTACTGTTGACCAGGTACTATAGGGTAGTGGACTACTGTAGACCAGGGTAGTGGACTACTGTTGAGCAGGGTTTATAGGGTAGTGAACTACTGTTGACCAGGGTATATAGGGTAGTGGACTACTTTTGACCAGGGTCTATAGGGTAGTGAACTACTGTTGACCAGGGTAGTGGACTACTGTTGACCAGGGTTTATAGGGTAATAGACTACTGTTGACCAGGGTCTATAGGGTAGTGGACTACTGTTGACCAGGGTCTATAGGGTAGTGGACTACTGTTGACCAGGGTTTATAGGGTAATAGACTACTGTAGACCAGGGTTTATAGGGTAATAGACTACTGTAGACCAGGGTCTATGGGGTAGTGGACTACTGTTGACCAGGGTCTATAGGGTAGTGGACTACTGTTGACCAGGGTCTATAGGGTAATAGACTACTGTTGACCAGGGTCTATAGGGTAGTGGACTACTGTTGACCAGGGTAGTGGACTACTGTTGACCAGGGTCTATAGGGTAGTGGACTACTGTTGACCAGGGTTTATAGGGTAGTGAACTACTGTTGACCAGGGTCTATAGGGTAGTGGACTACTGTTGACCAGGGTCTATAGGGTAATAGACTACTGTTGACCAGGGTCTATAGGGTAATAGACTACTGTTGACCAGGGTCTATATGGTAGTGGACTACTGTTGACCAGGGTAGTGGACTACTGTAGACCAGGGTAGTGGACTACTGTTGACCAGGGTCTATAGGGTAGTGGACTACTGTTGTCCAGGGTCTATAGGGTAGTGGACTACTGTTGACCAGGGTAGTGGACTACTGTAGACCAGGGTCTATAGGGTAGTGCACTACTGTTGACCAGGGTCTATAGGGTAGTGGACTACTGTAGACCAGGGTCTATAGGGTAGTGCACTACTGTTGACCAGGGTCTATGGGGTAGTGCACTACTGTTGACCAGGGTCTATAGGGTAGTGCACTACTGTTGACCAGGGTCTATAGGGTAGTGGACTACTGTAGACCAGGTTAGTGGACTACTGTAGACCAGGGTCTATAGGGTAGTGGACTACTGTTGACCAGGGTCTATAGGGTAGTGGACTACTGTTGACCAGGGTAGTGGACAACTGTTGACCAGGGTTTATAGGGTAATAGACTACTGTTGACCAGGGTCTATAGGGTAGTGTACTACTGTTGACCAGGGTCTATAGGGTAGTGGACTACTGTTGACCAGGGTCTATAGGGTAGTGGACTACTGTTGACCAGGGTCTATAGGGTAGTGACCTACTGTTGACCAGGGTCTATAGGGTAGTGGACTACTGTTGACCAGAGTCTATAGGGTAGTGGACTACTGTTGACCAGGGTCTATAGGGTAGTGAACTACTGTTGACCAGGGTCTATAGGTTAGTGGACTACTGTTTACCAGGGTCTATAGGGTAGTGGAGTACTGTTGACCAGGGTCTATAGGGTAGTGAACTACTGTTGACCAGGGTCTATAGGGTAGTGGACTACTGTTGACCAGGGTCTATAGGGTAGTGGACTACTGTTGACCAGGGTCTATAGGGTAATAGACTACTGTTGACCAGGGTCTATAGGGTAGTGGACTACTGTTGACCAGGGTCTATAGGGTAGTGGACTACTGTTGACCAGGGTCTATAGAGTAATAGACTACTGTTGACCAGGGTCTATAGGGTAGTGGACTACTGTTGACCAGGGTTTATAGGGTAGTGAACTACTGTTGACCAGGGTCTATAGGGTAATAGACTACTGTTGACCAGGGTCTATAGGGTAGTGGACTACTGTTGACCAGGGTCTATAGGGTAGTGGACTACTGTTGACCAGGGTCTATAGGGTAATAGACTACTGTTGACCAGGGTCTATAGGGTAGTGGACTACTGTTGACCAGGGTCTATAGGGTAGTGGACTACTGTTGACCAGGGTCTATAGGGTAATAGACTACTGTTGACCAGGGTCTATAGGGTAATAGACTACTGTTGACCAGGGTCTATAGGGTAGTGGACTACTGTTGACCAGGGTAGTGGACTACTGTAGACCAGGGTAGTGGACTACTGTTGACCAGGGTCTATAGGGTAGTGGACTACTGTTGTCCAGGGTCTATAGGGTAGTGGACTACTGTTGACCAGGGTAGTGGACTACTATAGACCAGGGTCTATAGGGTAGTGCACTACTGTTGACCAGGGTCTATAGGGTAGTGGCCTACTGTAGACCAGGGTCTATAGGGTAGTGCACTACTGTTGACCAGGGTCTATGGGGTAGTGCACTACTGTTGACCAGGGTCTATAGGGTAGTGGACTACTGTAGACCAGGGTCTATAGGGTAGTGCACTACTGTTGACCAGGGTCTATGGGGTAGTGCACTACTGTTGACCAGGGTCTATAGGGTAGTGCACTACTGTTGACCAGGGTCTATAGGTAGTGTACTACTGTAGACCAGGTTAGTGGACTACTGTAGACCAGGGTCTATAGGGTAGTGGACTACTGTTGACCAGGGTCTATAGGGTAGTGGACTACTGTTGACCAGGGTCTATAGTGTAGTGACCTACTGTTGACCAGGGTCTATAGGGTAGTGGACTACTGTTGACCAGGGTCTATAGGGTAATAGACTACTGTTGACCAGGGTCTATATTGTAATAGACTACTGTTGACCAGGGTCTATAGGGTACTGGACTACTGTTGACCAGGGTCTATAGGGTAGTGGACTACTGTTGACCAGGGTAGTGGACTACTGTAAACCAGGGTAGTGGACTACTGTTGACCAGGGTCTATAGGGTAGTGGACTACTGTTGTCCAGGGTCTATAGGGTAGTGGACTACTGTTGACCAGGGTAGTGGACTACTGTAGACCAGGGTCTATAGGGTAGTGCACTACTGTTGACCAGGGTCTATAGGGTAGTGGACTACTGTAGACCAGGGTCTATAGGGTGGTGGACTACTGTTGACCAGGGTCTATAGGGTAGTGGACTACTGTTGACCAGGGTCTATAGGGTAGTGTACTACTGTTGACCAGGGTCCATAGGGTAGTGGACTACTGTTGACCAGGGTCTATAGGGTAGTGGACTACTGTAGACCAGGGTAGTGGACTACTGTTGACCAGGGTCTATAGGGTAGTGCACTACTTTTGACCAGGGTCTATAGGGTAGTGGACTACTGTAGACCAGGGTCTATAGGGTAGTGCACTACTGTTGACCAGGGTCTATAGGGTAGTGCACTACTGTTGACCAGGGTCTATAGGGTAGTGGACTACTGTAGACCAGGTAGTGGACTACTGTAGACCAGGGTCTATAGGGTAGTGGACTACTGTAGACCAGGGTAGTGGACTACTGCTGACCAGGGTCTATAGGGTAGTGGACTACTGTTGACCCAGGGTCTATATGGTAGTGGACTACTGTAGACCAGGGTAGTGGACTACTGTTGACCAGGGTCTATAGGGTAGTGGACTACTGTTGACCAGGGTTTATAGGGTAATAGACTACTGTAGACCAGGGTCTATGGGGTAATGGACTACTGTTGACCAGGGTCTATAGGGTAGTTGACTACTGTTGACCAGGATCTATAGGGTAATAGACTACTGTTGACCAGGGTCTATAGGGTAGTGGACTACTGTTGACCAGGGTAGTGGACTACTGTTGACCAGGGTTTATAGGGTAATAGACTACTGTTGACCAGGGTCTATAGGGTAGTGGACTACTGTTGACCAGGGTCTATATGGTAGTGAACTACTGTTGACCAGGGTCTATAGGGTAGTGGACTACTGTTGACCAGGGTCTATAGGGTAGTGGACTACTGTTGACCAGGGTCTATAGGGTAGTGGATTACTGTTGACCAGGGTCTATAGGGTAGTGGACTACTGTTGACCAGGGTCTATAGGGTAGTGGACTACTGTTGACCAGGGTCTATAGGGTAGTGAACTACTGTTGACCAGGGTCTATAGGGTAGTGGACTACTGTTGACCAGGGTCTATAGGGTAGTGGACTACTGTTGACCAGGGTCTATGGGGTAGTGCACTACTGTTGACCAGGGTCTATAGGGTAGTGCACTACTGTTGACCAGGGTCTATGGGGTAGTGCACTACTGTTGACCAGGGTCTATAGGGTAGTGCACAACTGTTGACCAGGGTCTATAGGGCAGTGGACTACTGTTGACCAGGGTAGGTGACTACTGTTGACCAGGGTTTATAGGGTAATAGACTACTGTTGACCAGGGTCTATAGGGTAGTGGACTACTGTTGACCAGGGTCTATAGGGTAGTGGACTACTGTTGACCAGGGTCTATAGGGTAGTGGACTACTGTTGACCAGGGTCTATAGGGTAGTGACCTACTGTTGACCAGGGTTTATAGGGTAATAGACTACTGTAAACCAGGGTCTATGGGGTAGTGGACTACTGTTGACCAGGGTCTATAGGGTAGTGGACTACTGTTGACCAGGGTCTATAGGGTAATAGACTACTGTTGACCAGGGTCTATAGGGTAGTGGACTACTGTTGACCAGGGTCTATAGGGTAGTGGACTACTGTTGACCAGGGTCTATAGGGTAGTGGACTACTGTTGACCAGGGTCTATAGGGTAGTGAACTACTGTTGACCAGGGTCTATAGGGTAGTGAACTACTGTTGACCAGGGTCTATAGGGTAGTGGACTACTGTTGACCAGGGTCTATAGGGTAGTACACTACTGTTGACCTGGTTCTATAGGGTAGTGAACTACTGTTGACCAGGCTCTATAGGGTAGTGGACTACTGTTGACCAGGGTCTATAGGGTAGTGGACTACTGTTGACCAGGGTCTATAGGGTAGTGAACTACTGTTGACCAGGGTCTATAGGGTAGTGGACTACTGTTGACCAGGGTCTATAGGGTAGTGGACTACTGTTGACCAGGGTCTATAGGGTAGTGGACTACTGTTGACCAGGGTAGTGGACTACTGTTGACCAGGGTTTATAGGGTAATAGACTACTGTTGACCAGGGTCTATAGGGTAGTGGACTACTGTTGACCAGGGTCTATAGGGTAGTGGACTACTGTTGACCAGGGTCTATAGGGTAGTGGACTACTGTAGACCAGCGTCTATAGGGTAGTGAACTACTGTTGACCAGGGTCTATAGGGTAGTGAACTACTGTTGACCAGGGTCTATAGGGTAGTGGACTACTGTTGACCAGGGTCTATAGGGTAGTACACTACTGTTGACCAGGTTCTATAGGGTAGTGAACTACTGTTGACCAGGATCTATAGGGTAGTGGACTACTGTTGACCAGGGTCTATAGGGTAGTGGACTACTGTTGACCAGGGTCTATAGGGTAGTGAACTACTGTTGACCAGGGTCTATAGGGTAGTGGACTACTGTTGACCAGGGTCTATAGGGTAGTGGACTACTGTTGACCAGGGTCTATAGGGTAGTGGACTACTGTTGACCAGGGTCTATAGGGTAGTGGACTACTGTTGACCAGGGTCTATAGGGTAGTGGACTACTGTTGACCAGGGTCTATAGGGTAATAGACTACTGTTGACCAGGGTCTATAGGGTAGTGGACTACTGTTGACCAGGGTCTATAGGGTAGTGGACTACTGTTGACCAGGGTCTATAGGGTAGTGGACTACTGTTGACCAGGGTCTATAGGGTAATAGACTGCTGTTGACCAGGGTCTATAGGGTAGTGGACTACTGTTGACCAGGGTCTATAGGGTAGTGGACTACTGTTGACCAGGGTTTATAGGGTAGTGAACTACTGTTGACCAGGGTCTATAGGGTAGTGGACTACTGTTGACCAGGGTTTATAGGGTAGTGAACTACTGTTGACCAGGGTCTATAGGGTAGTGGACTACTGTTGACAAGGTTCTATAGGGTAATAGACTACTGTTGACCAGGGTCTATATTGTAATAGACTACTGTTGACCAGGGTCTATAGGGTAGTGGACTACTGTTGACCAGGGTAGTGGCTACTGTAAACCAGGGTAGTGGACTACTGTTGACCAGGGTCTATAGGGTAGTGGACTACTGTTGTCCAGGGTCTATAGGGTAGTGGACTACTGTTGACCAGGGTAGTGGACTACTGTAGACCAGGGTCTATAGGGTAGTGCACTACTGTTGACCAGGGTCTATAGGGTAGTGGCCTACTGTAGACCAGGGTCTATAGGGTAGTGCACTACTGTTGACCAGGGTCTATGGGGTAGTGCACTACTGTTGCCCAGGGTCTATAGGGTAGCGCACTACTGTTGACCAGGGTCTATGGGGTAGTGCACTACTGTTGACCAGGGTCTATAGGGTAGTGCACTACTGTTGACCAGGGTCTATAGGGTAGTGGACTACTGTAGACCAGGGTAGTGGACTACTGTTGACCAGGGTCTATAGGGTAGTGGACTACTGTAGACCAGGGTCTATAGGGTAGTGCACTACTGTTGACCAGGGTCTATAGGGTAGTGGACTACTGTAGACCAGGGTAGTGGACTACTGTTGACCAGGGTCTATAGGGTAGTGCACTACTGTTGACCAGGGTCTATAGGGTAGTGGACTACTGTAGACCAGGGTAGTGGACTACTGTTGACCAGGGTCTATAGGGTAGTGGACTACTGTAGACCAGGGTCTATAGGGTAGTGCACTACTGTTGACCAGGCTCTATAGGGTAGTGGACTACTGTAGACCAGGGTCTATAGGGTAGTGGCCTACTGTAGACCAGGGTCTATAGGGTAGTGCACTACTGTTGACCAGGGTCTATAGGGTAGTGGACTACTGTAGACCAGGGTCTATAGGGTAGTGCACTACTGTTGACCAGGGTCTATGCGGTAGTGCACTACTGTTGACCAGGGTCTATAGGGTAGTGCACTACTGTTGACCAGGGTCTATAGGGTAGTGGACTACTGTAGACCAGGTTAGTGGACTACTGTAAACCAGGGTCTATAGGGTAGTGGACTACTGTTGACCAGGGTCTATAGGGTAGTGGACTACTGTTGACCAGGGTAGTGGACTACTGTTGACCAGGGTTTATAGGGTAATAGACTACTGTTGACCAGGGTCTATAGGGTAGTGGACTACTGTTGACCAGGGTCTATAGGGTAGTGGACTACTGTTGACCAGGGTCTATAGGGTAGTGACCTACTGTTGACCAGGGTCTATAGGGTAGTGACCTACTGTTGACCAGGGTCTATAGGGTAGTGAACTACTGTTGACCAGGGTCTATAGGGTAGTGGACTACGGTTGACCAGGGTCTATAGGGTAGTGAACTACTGTTGACCAGGGTCTATAGGGTAGTGTACTACTGTTGACCAGGGTCTATAGGGTAGTGGACTACTGTTGACCAGGGTCTATAGGGTAGTGAACTACTGTTGAACAGGGTCTATAGGGTAGTGGACTACTGTTGACCAGGGTCTATAGGGTAGTGGACTACTGTTGACCAGGGTCTATAGAGTAATAGACTACTGTTGACCAGGGTCTATAGGGTAGTGGACTACTGTTGACCAGGGTCTATAGAGTAATAGACTACTGTTGACCAGGGTCTATAGGGTAGTGGACTACTGTTGACCAGGGTATATAGGGTAGTAGACTACTGTTGACCAGGGTCTATAGGGTAATAGACTACTGTTGACCAGGGTAGTGGACTACTGTAAACCAGGGTAGTGGACTACTGTTGACCAGGGTCTATAGGGTAGTGGACTACTGTTGTCCAGGGTCTATAGGGTAGTGGACTACTGTTGACCAGGGTAGTGGACTACTGTAGACCAGGGTCTATAGGGTAGTGCACTACTGTTGACCAGGGTCTATAGGGTAGTGGCCTACTGTAGACCAGGGTCTATAGGGTAGTGCACTACTGTTGACCAGGGTAGTGGACTACTGTTGACCAGGGTCTATAGGGTAGTGGACTACTGTAGACCAGGGTCTATAGGGTAGTGGAATACTGTTGACCAGGGTCTATAGGGTAGTGGACTACTGTAGACCAGGGTCTATAGGGTAGTGCACTACTGTTGACCAGGGTCTATAGGGTAGTGGACTACTGTAGACCAGGGTAGTGGACTACTGTAGACCAGGGTCTATAGGGTAGTGGACTACTGTTGACCAGGGTAGTGGACTACTGTAAACCAGGGTAGTGGACTACTGTTGACCAGGGTCTATAGGGTAGTGGACTACTGTTGTCCAGGGTCTATAGGGTAGTGGACTACTGTTGTCCAGGGTAGTGGACTACTGTAGACCAGGGTCTATAGGGTAGTGCACTACTGTTGACCAGGGTCTATAGGGTAGTGGACTACTGTTGACCAGGGTAGTGGACTACTGTAAACCAGGGTAGTGGACTACTGTTGACCAGGGTCTATAGGGTAGTGGACTACTGTTGTCCAGGGTCTATAGGGTAGTGGACTACTGTTGACCAGGGTAGTGGACTACTGTAGACCAGGGTCTATAGGGTAGTGCACTACTGTTGACCAGGGTCTATAGGGTAGTGGACTACTGTAGACCAGGGTAGTGGACTACTTTAGACTAGGGTCTATAGGGTAGTGGACTACTGTTGACCAGGGTAGTGGACTACTGTAAACCAGGGTAGTGGACTACTGTTGACCAGGGTCTATAGGGTAGTGGACTACTGTTGACCAGGGTAGTGGACTACTGTAAACCAGGGTAGTGGACTACTGTTGACCAGGGTCTATAGGGTAGTGGACTACTGTTGTCCAGGGTCTATAGGGTAGTGGACTACTGTTGACCAGGGTAGTGGACTACTGTAGACCAGGGTCTATAGGGTAGTGCACTACTGTTGACCAGGGTCTATAGGGTAGTGGACTACTGTTGACCAGGGTAGTGGACTACTGTAAACCAGGGTAGTGGACTACTGTAAACCAGGGTGGTGGACTACTGTTGACCAGGGTCTATAGGGTAGTGGACTACTGTTGTCCAGGGTCTATAGGGTAGTGGACTACTGTTGACCAGGGTAGTGGACTACTGTAGACCAGGGTCTATAGGGTAGTGCACTACTGTTGACCAGGGTCTATAGGGTAGTGGACTACTGTAGACCAGGGTAGTGGACTACTGTAGACCAGGGTCTATAGGGTAGTGGACTACTGTTGGCCAGGGTAGTGGACAACTGTAAACCAGGGTAGTGGACTACTGTTGACCAGGGTCTATAGGGTAGTGGCCTACTGTTGACCAGGGTAGTGGACTTCTGTAAACCAGGGTAGTGGACTACTGTTGACCAGGGTCTATAGGGTAGTGGACTACTGTTGTCCAGGGTCTATAGGGTAGTGGACTACTGTTGACCAGGGTAGTGGACTACTGTAGACCAGGGTCTATAGGGTAGTGGCCTACTGTTGACCAGGGTAGTGGACTACTGTAAACCAGGGTAGTGGACTACTGTAAACCAGGGTAGTGGACTACTGTTGACCAGGGTCTATAGGGTAGTGGACTACTGTTGTCCAGGGTCTATAGGGTAGTGGACTACTGTTGACCAGGGTAGTGGACTACTGTAGACCAGGGTCTATAGGGTAGTGCACTACTGTTGACCAGGGTCTATAGGGTAGTGGACTACTGTAGACCAGGGTAGTGGACTACTGTAGACCAGGGTCTATAGGGTAGTGGACTACTGTAGACCAGGGTAGTGGACTACTGTAGACCAGGGTCTATAGGGTAGTGCACTACTGTTGACCAGGGTCTATAGGGTAGTGGACTACTGTAGACCAGGGTAGTGGACTACTGTAGACCAGGGTCTATAGGGTAGTGGACTACTGTTGACCAGGGTAGTGGACTACTGTAAACCAGGGTAGTGGACTACTGTTGACCAGGGTCTATAGGGTAGTGGACTACTGTTGTCCAGGGTCTATAGGGTAGTGGACTACTGTTGTCCAGGGTAGTGGACTACTGTAGACCAGGGTCTATAGGGTAGTGCACTACTGTTGACCAGGGTCTATAGGGTAGTGGACTACTGTTGACCAGGGTAGTGGACTACTGTAAACCAGGGTAGTGGACTACTGTTGACCAGGGTCTATAGGGTAGTGGACTACTGTTGTCCAGGGTCTATAGGGTAGTGGACTATTGTTGTCCAGGGTCTATAGGGTAGTGGACTACTGTAAACCAGGGTAGTGGACTACTGTAGACCAGAGTCTATAGGGTAGTGCACTACTGTTGACCAGGGTCTATAGGGTAGTGGACTA
This sequence comes from Oncorhynchus kisutch, assembly GCF_002021735.2. Taxonomy (NCBI): domain Eukaryota; kingdom Metazoa; phylum Chordata; class Actinopteri; order Salmoniformes; family Salmonidae; genus Oncorhynchus; species Oncorhynchus kisutch. The sequence goes on along the minus strand of NC_034189.2, from coordinate 6,388,775 downwards.
CTGTAGACCAGGGTAGTGGACTACTGTAGACCAGGGTCTATAGGGTAGTGGACTACTGTAGACCAGGGTAGTGGACTACTGTTGACCAGGGTCTATAGGGTAGTGGACTACTGTTGACCAGGGTCTATAGGGTAGTGGACTACTGTTGACCAGGGTCTATAGGGTAGTGCACTACTGTTGACCAGGGTAGTGGACTACTGTTGACCAGGGTCTATAGGGTAGTGGACTACTGTAGACCAGGGTCTATAGGGTAGTGGAATACTGTTGACCAGGGTCTATAGGGTAGTGGACTACTGTAGACCAGGGTCTATAGGGTAGTGCACTACTGTAGACCAGGGTCTATAGGGTAGTGGACTACTGTTGACCAGGGTCTATAGGGTTGTGGACTACTGTTGACCAGGGTCTATAGGGTAGTGGACTACTGTAGACCAGGGTAGTGCACTACTGTTGACCAGGGTCTATAGGGTAGTGGACTACTGTAGACCAGGGTAGTGCACTACTCTTGACCAGGGTCTATAGGGTAGTGCACTACTGTAGACCAGGGTCTATAGGGTAGTGAACTACTGTTGACCAGGGTCTATAGGGTAGTGGGCTACTGTTGACCAGGGTCTATAGGGTAGTGGACTACTGTTGACCAGGGTCTATAGGGTAGTGCACTACTGTTGTCCAGGGTCTATAGGGTAGTGCACTACTGTTGACCAGGGTCTATAGGGTAGTGGACTACTTTTGACCAGGGTAGTGGGCTACTGTTGACCAGGGTCTATAGGGTAGTGGACTACTTTTGACCAGGGTCTATAGGGTAGTGCACTACTCTTGACCAGGGTCTATAGGGTAGTGCACTACTGTTAACCAGGGTCTATAGGGTAGTGGACTACTGTAGACCAGGGTCTATAGGGTAGTGCACTACTGTAGACCAGGGTCTATAGGGTAGTGAACTACTGTTGACCAGGGTCTATAGGGTAGTGGGCTTCTGTTGACCAGGGTCTATAGGGTAGTGCACTACTGTTGTCCAGGGTCTATAGGGTAGTGCAATACTGTTGACCAGGGTCTATAGGGTAGTGGACTACTTTTGACCAGGTTAGTGGGCTACTGTTGACCAGGGTCTATAGGGTAGTGGACTACTTTTGACCAGGGTCTATAGGGTAGTGGACTACTTTTGACCAGGGTCTATAGGGTAGTGCACTACTGTAGACCAGGGTCTATAGGGTAGTGAACTACTGTTGACCAGGGTCTATAGGGTAGTGGACTACTGTTGACCAGGGTCTATAGGGTAGTGCACTACTGTTGTCCAGGGTCTATAGGGTAGTGGACTACTGTTGACCAGGGTCTATAGGGTAGTGGACTACTGTTGACCAGGTCTATAGGGTAGTGGACTACTGTTGACCAGGGTCTATAGAGTAATAGACTACTGTTGACCAGGGTCTATAGGGTAGTGGACTACTGTTGACCAGGGTCTATAGAGTAATAGACTACTGTTGACCAGGGTCTATAGGGTAGTGGACTACTGTTGACCAGGGTATATAGGGTAGTAGACTACTGTTGACCAGGGTCTATAGAATAATAGACTACTGTTGACCAGGGTAGTGGACTACTGTAAACCAGGGTAGTGGACTACTGTTGACCAGGGTCTATAGGGTAGTGGACTACTGTTGTCCAGGGTCTATAGGGTAGTGGACTACTGTTGACCAGGGTAGTGGACTACTGTAGACCAGGGTCTATAGGGTAGTGCACTACTGTTGACCAGGGTCTATAGGGTAGTGGCCTACTGTAGACCAGGGTCTATAGGGTAGTGCACTACTGTTGACCAGGGTAGTGGACTACTGTTGACCAGGGTCTATAGGGTAGTGGACTACTGTAGACCAGGGTCTATAGGGTAGTGGAATACTGTTGACCAGGGTCTATAGGGTAGTGGACTACTGTAGACCAGGGTCTATAGGGTAGTGCACTACTGTTGACCAGGGTCTATAGGGTAGTGGACTACTGTAGACCAGGGTCTATAGGGTAGTGGACTACTGTTGACCAGGGTAGTGGACTACTGTAAACCAGGGTAGTGGACTACTGTTGACCAGGGTCTATAGGGTAGTGGACTACTGTTGTCCAGGGTCTATAGGGTAGTGGACTACTGTTGTCCAGGGTAGTGGACTACTGTAGACCAGGGTCTATAGGGTAGTGCACTACTGTTGACCAGGGTCTATAGGGTAGTGGACTACTGTTGACCAGGGTAGTGGACTACTGTAAACCAGGGTAGTGGACTACTGTTGACCAGGTCTATAGGGTAGTGGACTACTGTTGTCCAGGGTCTATAGGGTAGTGGACTACTGTTGACCAGGGTAGTGGACTACTGTAGACCAGGGTCTATAGGGTAGTGCACTACTGTTGACCAGGGTCTATAGGTAGTGGCCTACTGTAGACCAGGGTCTATAGGGTAGTGCACTACTGTTGACCAGGGTCTATAGGGTAGTGGACTACTGTAGACCAGGGTCTATAGGGTAGTGGCCTACTGTAGACCAGGGTCTATAGGGTAGTGCACTACTGTTGACCAGGGTCTATAGGGTAGTGGACTACTGTAGACCAGGGTCTATAGGGTAGTGCACTACTGTTGACCAGGGTCTATGCGGTAGTGCACTACTGTTGACCAGGGTCTATAGGGTAGTGCACTACTGTTGACCAGGGTCTATAGGGTAGTGGACTACTGTAGACCAGGTTAGTGGACTACTGTAGACCAGGGTCTATAGGGTAGTGGACTACTGTTGACCAGGGTCTATAGGGTAGTGGACTACTGTTGACCAGGGTAGTGGACTACTGTTGACCAGGGTTTATAGGGTAATAGACTACTGTTGACCAGGGTCTATAGGGTAGTGGACTACTGTTGACCAGGGTCTATAGGTTAGTGGACTACTGTAGACCAGGGTCTATAGGGTAGTGGACTACTGTTGACCAGGGTCTATAGGGTAGTGGACTACTGTTGACCAGGGTAGTGGACTACTGTTGACCAGGGTTTATAGGGTAATAGACTACTGTTGACCAGGGTCTATAGGGTAGTGACCTACTGTTGACCAGGGTCTATAGGGTAGTGAACTACTGTTGACCAGGGTCTATAGGGTAGTGGACTACGGTTGACCAGGGTCTATAGGGTAGTGAACTACTGTTGACCAGGGTCTATAGGGTAGTGTACTACTGTTGACCAGGGTCTATAGGGTAGTGGCCTACTGTAGACCAGGGTCTATAGGGTAGTGAACTACTGTTGACCAGGGTCTATAGGGTAGTGTACTACTGTTGACCAGGGTCTATAGGGTAGTGGCCTACTGTAGACCAGGGTCTATAGGGTAGTGGACTACTGTAGACCAGGGTAGTGGACTACTGTAGACCAGGGTCTATAGGGTAGTGGACTACTGTTGACCAGGGTAGTGGACTACTGTAAACCAGGGTAGTGGACTACTGTTGACCAGGGTCTATAGGGTAGTGGACTACTGTTGTCCAGGGTCTATAGGGTAGTGGACTACTGTTGACCAGGGTAGTGGACTACTGTAGACCAGGGTCTATAGGGTAGTGCACTACTGTTGACCAGGGTCTATAGGGTAGTGGACTACTGTTGACCAGCGTAGTGGACTACTGTAAACCAGGGTAGTGGACTACTGTTGACCAGGGTCTATAGGGTAGTGGACTACTGTTGACCAGGGTAGTGGACTACTGTAGACCAGGGTCTATAGGGTAGTGCACTACTGTTGACCAGGGTCTATAGGGTAGTGGACTACTGTAGACCAGGGTAGTGGACTACTGTAGACTAGGGTCTATAGGGTAGTGGACTACTGTTGACCAGGGTAGTGGACTACTGTAAACCAGGGTAGTGGACTACTGTTGACCAGGGTCTATAGGGTAGTGGACTACTGTTGACCAGGGTAGTGGACTACTGTAAACCAGGGTAGTGGACTACTGTAAACCAGGGTAGTGGACTACTGTTGACCAGGGTCTATAGGGTAGTGGACTACTGTTGTCCAGGGTCTATAGGGTAGTGGACTACTGTTGACCAGGGTAGTGGACTACTGTAGACCAGGGTCTATAGGGTAGTGCACTACTGTTGACCAGGGTCTATAGGGTAGTGGACTACTGTAGACCAGGGTAGTGGACTACTGTATACCAGGGTAGTGGACTACTGTTGACCAGGGTAGTGGACTACTGTAGACCAGGGTAGTGGACTACTGTAGACCAGGGTAGTGCACTACTGTTGACCAGGGTCTATAGGGTAGTGCACTACTGTTGTCCAGGGTAGTGGGCTACTGTAGACCAGGGTCTATAGGGTAGTGGACTACTGTAGACCAGGGTAGTGGGCTACTGTTGACCAGGGTCTATAGGGTAGTGGACTACTGTTGACCAGGGCCTATAGGGTAGTGCACTACTGTTGACCAGGGTCTATAGGGTAGTGGGCTACTGTTGACCAGGGTCTATAGGGTAGTGGACTACTGTTGACCAGGGTCCATAGGGTAGTGGACTACTGTTGACCAGGGTAGTGGACTACTGTTGACCAGGGTCTATAGGGTAGTGGACTACTGTTGACCAGGGTCTATAGGGTAGTGGACTACTGTTGACCAGGGTCTATGGGGTAGTGGACTACTGTTGACCAGGGTCTATAGGGTAGTGCACTACTGTTGACCAGGGTCTATAGGGTAGTGGACTACTGTTGACCAGGGTCTATAGGGTAGTGGACTACTGTTGACCAGGGTCTATAGGGTAATGGACTACTGTTGACCAGGGTCTATGGGGTAGTGGACTACTGTTGACCAGGGTCTATAGGGTAGTGGACTACTGTTGACCAGGGTCTATAGGGTAGTGGACTACTGTTGACCAGGGTCTATAGGGTAGTGGACTACTGTTGACCAGGGTCTATAGGGTAGTGGACTACTGTTGACCAGGGTCTATAGCGTAGTGGACTACTGTTGACCAGGGTCTATAGGGTAGTGGACTACTGTTGACCAGGGTCTATAGGGTAGTGGACTACTGTTGACCAGGGTCTATAGGGTAGTGGACTACTGTAGACCAGGGTAGTGGACTACTGTTGACCAGGGTCTATAGGGTAGTGGACTACTGTTGACCAGGGTCTATAGGGTAGTGGACTACTGTTGACCAGAGTAGTGGACTGTAGTGAACAAGACAAGACCAGACCAGATCAGACCAGACAGACAGAGACAGGTTTTCCTGAGGATGTGTGCTATTCTGAGAGCGGTGATACAGAGAAGGAAGAAAAACACCTTTTTGGCTGGTACACACATACACACCCGTACACACACACACCCAGCAGAAAATAGTTTGCCATTGTTATCTGAGAAGAACACTTGAAAAAAAGCCAAGAATTCTGATTTACTGATCAAATATGTCCGTCACTAAATATCGGTAATGTTGGTTGAATTAATTCTGTGCGAATGATATTGGGCAGTGGTTGACACACTTATTATAATCCCGTATCCCTTCAAACATTCAACCTCCTGCTTGTGGTGTTGTCCCGTATCCCTTCAAACATTCAACCTCCTGCTTGTGGTGTTGTCCGCTTGTTGCCATTTCGATGAGGCTCTCTTGTTCAGATATCGGTAAGTGGACTGGAGGCAGGGCATGAAAGGGATAACGAATCCAGTTGTTTGTGTCGTCCGTTTTTGGGAAAGTACCTTGTGTAATTGCTCACCCAACTCACTCAGGTGATTCGCTGCATCACAATTAACATTGTCCTTAAGCTCGAGTTCATTTGCACCCAAAAAAATCATGCAATGATGGAAAGACCTGTGTGTTGTCCTTGTTGATGCAGACAGAGAAGAGCTCCAACTTCTTAAATCACAGCCTGAATTTTGTCCCGCACATTCAATATAGTTGCGGAGAATCCCTGTAATCTTAGATTCAGATCATTCAGGCGAGAGAAAAAAACATCACCCAGGTCGGAAAGTCGTGTGAGAAACTGGTCATCATGATAAAGGTCAAGTGTTGATTATGGTCAGTAAAGAAAACTTTAAGCTCGACTCTCAATTGAAAAAAAAATGTGTCAATACTTTTCCCCAATTTTTGTATATATTTTTTCATGAGAATCTATTATTATATATATTATCTATATCTATCTATCTTATCTACATCTATTTTACCCCCAATGGCATTGCAATTACCGCTGGGTCAGTTGTACAACCAAATGCATTTGACTGAAATGTGTCTTCCGCATTTAACCCCCAACCCCTCTGAATCGTTTAACCCAACCCCTCTGAATCGTTTAACCCAACCCCTCTGAATCGTTTAACCCAACCCCTCTGAATCGTTTAACCCAACCCCTCTGAATCGTTTAACCCAACCCCTCTGAATCGTTTAACCCAACCCCTCTGAATCGTGCGTGTGTGTGTGAGAGACTGTGTGTGTGTGTGTGACTGCGTGTGTGTGTGTGTGACTGCGTGTGTGTGTGTGTGTGTGACTGTGACTGTGTGACTGTGTGTGTGTGACTGTGTGTGTGTGTGTGTGTGTGTGTGTGTGTGTGTGTGTGTGTGTGTGTGTGTGTGTGTGTGTGTGTGTGTGTGTGTGTGTGTGTGTGACTGTGTGTGTGTGTGTGTGTGTGTGACTGTGTGTGTGTGAGACTGCATGTGTGTGTGAGACTGCATGTGTGTGTGAGACTGCGTGTGTGTGTGAGACTGTGTGTGTGTGACTGTGTGTGTATGTGAGACTGTGTGTGTGTGTGTGACTGCGTGTGTGTGTGACTGCGTGTGTGACTGCGTGTGTGTGTGTGACTGTGTGTGTGTGACTGCGTGTGTGTGTGACTGCGTGTGTGTATGTGTGTGAGACTGTGTGTGCGTGAGACTGTGAGACTGCGTGTGCATGTGTGTGTGTGTGACTGCGTGTGTGTGTGTGAGACTGCGTGTGCGTGTGAGATTGCGTGTGCGTGTGAGAGACTGCGTGTGTGTGTGTGTGACTGCGTGTGTGTGTGTGACTGCGTGTGTGTGTGTGACTGCGTGTGTGTGTGTGACTGCGTGTGTGTGACTGCGTGTGTGTGTGTGTGTGTGTGTGTGTGTGACTGCGTGCGTGCAACAGTGTGTGTGTGTGACTGCGTGCGTGCAACAGTGTGTGTGTCTCACCCCAGTATTGTTCCTCTTGGTATCCAGTAGGGACACAGTGAAGCTAGCAGCCAGGTTAGAGGAGTTGAGGATGTCCCTGAGAGCCACTCGACTCTCCCCCAGGAACCTAGAAACAGAGAGAATAAACACAGACAGACAGGAGGAGTGGAACAGAGGAAAGGCAGAGCAGTAGAATACAGGATATGAGTCAGACAGTCTGACATTATAGCATTCTAACGTTCTAACATTCTAGCATTCTAGTATTCTAGCATTCTATAATTCTCACATTCTAACATTCTCACATGGCTGACGTAATGTTTCCCATACAGACATCTCCCTGTCTCACCTGTAGTTATACAGACACAACTGAGGACAGTGTGGGAAACATTACGTCAGCCATCCGTCTCGACTCTCTCATCTGTAACCACAGTCTCCAGCTACTCTGAGAATATAGAACCATAGATAGGCTCCCTGGAAATCCCAGAGGGCAGCTGTCTATTCAGCTACTCAGTTATTCAATAGCCATTAGCGATCCTAGTGGCCAGTGATATGGAGACAGGGAAGCAATGCTAATGCACTAAGAATGTTAGAATGCTATAAAGTTAGAATGTTGGAATGCTAGAATGTTAGAATGCTAGAATGTTTGAATGCTAGAATGTTCGAATGCCAGATAGTTAGAATGCGAGCTTGTTAGAATGCTAGAATATTTGAACACTAGAATGTGAGAATGCAAGAATGTGAGAATTCTAGAATGCTAGAAATTGAGAATGCTAGAATGTTGGATTGCTAGAATTTTAGCAATGTTAGAATGTTAGCATGCTAGGATGCTATAATGTGAGAATGCTAGAATGTTAAAACGCTATAATGTTCAAATGTTATAATGCTAAAATGTGATTATGCTAGAATGTGGGAATGTTAGAATGCTAGAATGTTAGAATGTTGGAATACTAGAATGATAGAATACTAGAATGCTCAAATGTTAGCATGCTGGAATGCTAGAATGTTAGCATGCTAGAATCCTAGAACGTTAGAATGCTAGAATGTTAGAATGCTAGAATGTTAGAATGCTAAAATGTTAGAATGCTAGAATGTGAGAACGCTAGAATGTGAGAATGCTAGAATGCTAGGATACTAATGTGTGAATGCTAGTGCTAGAATGTGAGAATGTTAGAATGCTAGAATGTTAGAATACTAAAATGTGAGAATGCTAGAATGTTAGAATACTAGAATGTGAGAACGCTAGAATGTGATAATGCTACATTGCTAGAATGTGAGAATGCTAGATTGTTAGAACGTTAGAATGCTAATATGTTAGAATGTTAGCATGCTAGAATGTGAGAATGTTAGAATGTGAGAATGCTAGAATGTGAGAATGCTACAATCTGAGAATGCTAGAATGTGAAAATGCTAGAATGCTCCAGACATTCTCTCATGCCTGGTGTAATTCCAACCTGTCCTTGAACAGAGCTGGGCGCTATTGTCTAGACTCCTTAAGACCTATGTTGACTTGTGCCCTATTGTTCAAAACCTTAAGGCAGCAGGGAAGCTAATCAGCTATTCAGTAGCTATTAACAAGCATTGTCTTGTTATATGGAGACGATACTAACACTGCCAGAATGTTCCAGGGGAGACAATGGAAACCTGACGAGTGATTGGAACACCGATCGACATTCTAACGGTACACCTGGGGATTCCAACAAAAACAATGCATTCTGGGAGTGTTCCATCGTTGGCAATTTCCTTAGAGAACATGTTCATTAATGAGCAGTAAACAGGTTACAGGTTGTTCAATAAAACAACATCAATAATATGGGGCATAGAGAAGTTGATACCATGGCTCTGTTACCTACTTCAACCAAAACCCTCAAAGTGTTTATAGATCAAGAGGACTGGATAAACGTCAGCAATATGGCAACAGTACTACATTGCGGACACCTATCCAGCACCGTCAGATCTTTGAAGGAATCAAGCACAACGTTACCCACGAAGGCATCTTAACTGCTATTGGCAGAGCCACCATACAGACCAGGAAGTGTTACCATGGCGAGTAGACAGGAAGTCCTATGTTTACGTGACTCCTCCCTCTCTCTGGCTGCATCACCCCCTGATAACAAGGCCACATTCCGTAGATTCTGCATGCCAAACTTCATTCTGATCTACAAACTAATCGTTTTTACCATCCTGGGTAAAAATGATGGTAGAAACATCCTGGGCGTAAGCATGAAGCTTTAGCTCAGCGGGCTAACACAGCCTTGCAGCAGGAGATCCTGGGTAGCTTAGTCATACATTGTATCGTGGTCACTAGCGTGGTCTCAAATCTGTTCATAATGTATTGAACATTGAACACTCCTATGGTCATCTGTCACACCAAACAGATCAGTCCCTCTTTGGAATTCTCTCCGTTTATCAGAATGTACCAACAAACAAACAAGAAGGGAAGTTCCTCAGAGAGACCAACCCCCCCCCCCCCCCCCTCCCCCCAAACCCTGTCTTTGAGTGGAATAGACCGGTCAATCCTCCCTTCTGTCCAATATCACAATGGAGCATTTTCCTGCTGTTATCAGGAGGAATGATCAAACAACTATGAAAGCTAACGATAACTTCCCAACTCACACACACTTTCCTGATGCTGTCTATTCTGGGAACTGAGGACACTTTCCTGATGCTGTCTATTCTGGGACCTCAGGAAACTTTCCTGATCCTGTCTATTCTGGGAACTGAGGACACTTTCCTGATGCTGTCCTTTCTGGGACCTGAGGACACTTTCCTGATGCTGTCTATTCTGGGAACTGAGGACACTTTCCTGATGCTGTCTATTCTGGGACCTGAGGAAACTTTCCTGATGCTGTCTATTCTGGGACCTGAGGAAACTTTCCTGATGCTGTCTATTCTGGGACCTGAGGACACTTTCCTGATGCTGTCTATTCTGGGACCTGAGGACACTTTCCTGATGCTGTCTATTCTGGGACCTGAGGACACTTTTCTGATGCTGTCTCCCAGTTCCTGCCGCTGAACAACATCCCCACAGCATGACGCTGCCGCCACCATGCCGCCACCATGCTTCACTAGTCTCCCAGTCCTTGAACAACATCCCCACAGCATGACGCTGCCGCCACCATGCTTCACTAGTCTCCCAGTCCTTGAACAACATCCCCACAGCATGACGCTGCCGCCACCATGCTTCACTAGTCTCCCAGTCCCTGCAGCTGAACAACATCCCCACAGCATAACGCTGCCACCACCATGCATGATGGTGCCAGGTTTCCTCCAGACGTGACACTTGGCATTCAGGCCAAAGAGTTCAATGAACTTGGTTTCATTAGACCAGAGAATCTTGTTTCTCAGCAGTCACTCCAAGTGGTCTGTCATGTGCCTTTTATTGAGGAGTGGCTTCCGTCTGGCCACTCTACCATAAAGGCCTGATTCGTGGAGCAGAGATGGTTGTCCTTCTGGAAGGTTCTCCCATCTCCACAGAGGAACTCTGGAGCTCTGTCAGAGTGACCATCAGGTTCTTGGTCACCTCCCGATTGCTCAGTTTGACTGGGCGGCCAGCTCTAGGAAGAGTCTTGGTGGTTCCAAACTTCTTCCATTTAAGAATGATGGAGGCCACTGTGTTCTTGGGGACCTTCAATGCTGCATATACTTTTTAGTACCCTTCCCCAGATCTGTGCCTCGACACAATCCTCTCTCGGAGCTCTACGGACAATTCCTTCAACCTCATGGCCTGGTTTCTGCTCTGACATGCACTTTCAACTGTGGGACCTTATATAGACAGGTGTGTGCCTTTCCAAATCATGTCCAATCAATTGAGTGTACCGCAGGGATCTGAATAATGTCCGGAATACACTGTATTTATCTAGAAAAGATCTGCGTGGACTCTCTCCAACGTGCTGTCATTGTAAACATGTTTTTGGTAAAGAGCTGGCAAGAGATCCGAAAACAGACTGACACCCCGGACTACCAATTACCTCATTAAAAAGACTAGAAGTTTCCCCAGGTAATTTCCGGAACTTACTGTACCTAGAAATCATTCCCGCTGTACTGTTCCCTCCCATCTTCAAAACATGAAGCTCAAACACACACTGAAACAAACACACACTGAAACAAACACACACTGAAACAAACACACACTGAAGCAAACACACACTGAAACAAACACACACTGAAACAAACACACACTGAAACAAACACACACTGAAACAAACACACACTGAAACAAACACACTGTACCTGTTCCTCCCTATCTTCTCGTGATCCTTGACCACCAAATGAAGCTCAGCTCCTGAATCCAGAGGTATTCCCTTCAGGTCCCACTCAAAACCCTGACGACAGACACATTTATTATTACTGATAGACTACAGTATATTAGAGTATTCTCACTGCTGTATATTATAAACCCAGGTGGTTCGAGCCCTGAAATGCTAATTGGCTGAAAGCCGTCATTATCAGGCCATATACCACACCTCCTCGGGCCTTATTTCTTAAATACACACCTCATTCCAAACAGGGTTTATGTTATTCTTGATGACTTTTGTCTTCTTTTTCGATCCTGGAAAACAAGAGGAGAAGAAGAAGAATTAGAAAATATATAATTATGTCTAAACAGAAATGCAAAACAAAGTGAGTGGTCCTTGCAGAGTGTATCTGCTAGCGTTATCAGTGAGTGGTCCTTGCAGAGTGTATCTGCTAGCGTTATCAGTGAGTGGTCCTTGCAGAGTGTATCTGCTAGCGTTATCAGTGAGTGGTCCTTGCAGAGTGTATCTGCTAGCGTTATCAGTGAGTGGTCCTTGCAGAGTGTATCTGCTAGCGTTATCAGTGAGTGGTCCTTGCAAAGTGTATCTGCTAGTGTTATCAGTGAGTGGTCCTTGCAGAGTGTATCTGCTAGCGTTATCAGTGAGTGGTCCTTGCAGAGTGTATCTGCTAGCGTTATCAGTGAGTGGTCCTTGCAGAGTGTATCTGCTAGCGTTATCAGTGAGTGGTCCTTGCAGAGTGTATCTGCTAGCGTTATCAGTGAGTGGTCCTTGCAGAGTGTATCTGCTAGCGTTATCAGTGAGTGGTCCTTGCAGAGTGTATCTGCTAGCGTTATCAGTGAGTGGTCCTTGCAAAGTGTATCTGCTAGCGTTATCAGTGAGTGGTCCTTGCAGAGTGTATCTGCTAGCGTTATCAGTGAGTGGTCCTTGCAGAGTGTATCTGCTAGCGTTATCAGTGAGTGGTCCTTGCAAAGTGTATCTGCTAGCGTTATCAGTGAGTGGTCCTTGCAGAGTGTATCTGCTAGCGTTATCAGTGAGTGGTCCTTGCAGAGTGTATCTGCTAGCGTTATCAGTGAGTGGTCCTTGCAGAGTGTATCTGCTAGCGTTATCAGTGAGTGGTCCTTGCAAAGTGTATCTGCTAGCGTTATCAGTGAGTGGTCCTTGCAGAGTGTATCTGCTAGCGTTATCAGTGAGTGGTCCTTGCAGAGTGTATCTGCTAGCGTTATCAGTGAGTGGTCCTTGCAGAGTGTATCTGCTAGCGTTATCAGTGAGTGGTCCTTGCAGAGTGTATCTGCTAGCGTTATCAGTGAGTGGTCCTTGCAGAGTGTATCTGCTAGCGTTATCAGTGAGTGGTCCTTGCAGAGTGTATCTGCTAGCGTTATCAGTGAGTGGTCCTTGCAGAGTGTATCTGCTAGCGTTATCAGTGAGTGGTCCTTGCAGAGTGTATCTGCTAGCGTTATCAGTGAGTGGTCCTTGCAGAGTGTATCTGCTAGCGTTATCAGTGAGTGGTCCTTGCAGAGTGTATCTGCTAGCGTTATCAGTGAGTGGTCCTTGCAGAGTGTATCTGCTAGCGTTATCAGTGAGTGGTCCTTGCAGAGTGTATCTGCTAGCGTTATCAGTGAGTGGTCCTTGCAGAGTGTATCTGCTAGCGTTATCAGTGAGTGGTCCTTGCAGAGTGTATCTGCTAGCGTTATCAGTGAGTGGTCCTTGCAGAGTGTATCTGCTAGCGTTATCAGTGAGTGGTCCTTGCAGAGTGTATCTGCTAGCGTTATCAGTGAGTGGTCCTTGCAGAGTGTATCTGCTAGCGTTATCAGTGAGTGGTCCTTGCAGAGTGTATCTGCTAGCGTTATCAGTGAGTGGTCCTTGCAGAGTGTATCTGCTAGCGTTATCAGTGAGTGGTCCTTGCAGAGTGTATCTGCTAGCGTTATCAGTGAGTGGTCCTTGCAAAGTGTATCTGCTAGCGTTATCAGTGAGTGGTCCTTGCAAAGTGTATCTGCTAGCGTTATCAGTGAGTGGTCCTTGCAGAGTGTATCTGCTAGCGTTATCAGTGAGTGGTCCTTGCAGAGTGTATCTGCTAGCGTTATCAGTGAGTGGTCCTTGCAGAGTGTATCTGCTAGCGTTATCAGTGAGTGGTCCTTGCAGAGTGTATCTGCTAGCGTTATCAGTGAGTGGTCCTTGCAGAGTGTATCTGCTAGCGTTATCAGTGAGTGGTCCTTGCAGAGTGTATCTGCTAGCGTTATCAGTGAGTGGTCCTTGCAGAGTGTATCTGCTAGCGTTATCAGTGAGTGGTCCTTGCAGAGTGTATCTGCTAGCGTTATCAGTGAGTGGTCCTTGCAGAGTGTATCTGCTAGCGTTATCAGTGAGTGGTCCTTGCAGAGTGTATCTGCTAGCGTTATCAGTGAGTGGTCCTTGCAGAGTGTATCTGCTAGCGTTATCAGTGAGTGGTCCTTGCAGAGTGTATCTGCTAGCGTTATCAGTGAGTGGTCCTTGCAAAGTGTATCTGCTAGCGTTATCAGTGAGTGGTCCTTGCAGAGTGTATCTGCTAGCGTTATCAGTGAGTGGTCCTTGCAGAGTGTATCTGCTAGCGTTATCAGTGAGTGGTCCTTGCAGAGTGTATCTGCTAGCGTTATCAGTGAGTGGTCCTTGCAGAGTGTATCTGCTAGCGTTATCAGTGAGTGGTCCTTGCAAAGTGTATCTGCTAGCGTTATCAGTGAGTGGTCCTTGCAGAGTGTATCTGCTAGCGTTATCAGTGAGTGGTCCTTGCAGAGTGTATCTGCTAGCGTTATCAGTGAGTGGTCCTTGCAGAGTGTATCTGCTAGCGTTATCAGTGAGTGGTCCTTGCAGAGTGTATCTGCTAGCGTTATCAGTGAGTGGTCCTTGCAGAGTGTATCTGCTAGCGTTATCAGTGAGTGGTCCTTGCAGAGTGTATCTGCTAGCGTTATCAGTGAGTGGTCCTTGCAAAGTGTATCTGCTAGCGTTATCAGTGAGTGGTCCTTGCAGAGTGTATCTGCTAGCGTTATCAGTGAGTGGTCCTTGCAAAGTGTATCTGCTAGCGTTATCAGTGAGTGGTCCTTGCAGAGTGTATCTGCTAGCGTTATCAGTGAGTGGTCCTTGCAGAGTGTATCTGCTAGCGTTATCAGTGAGTGGTCCTTGCAGAGTGTATCTGCTAGCGTTATCAGTGAGTGGTCCTTGCAGAGTGTATCTGCTAGCGTTATCAGTGAGTGGTCCTTGCAGAGTGTATCTGCTAGCGTTATCAGTGAGTGGTCCTTGCAGAGTGTATCTGCTAGCGTTATCAGTGAGTGGTCCTTGCAAAGTGTATCTGCTAGCGTTATCAGTGAGTGGTCCTTGCAGAGTGTATCTGCTAGCGTTATCAGTGAGTGGTCCTTGCAAAGTGTATCTGCTAGCGTTATCAGTGAGTGGTCCTTGCAGAGTGTATCTGCTAGCGTTATCAGTGAGTGGTCCTTGCAAAGTGTATCTGCTAGCGTTATCAGTGAGTGGTCCTTGCAGAGTGTATCTGCTAGCGTTATCAGTGAGTGGTCCTTGCAGAGTGTATCTGCTAGCGTTATCAGTGAGTGGTCCTTGCAGAGTGTATCTGCTAGCGTTATCAGTGAGTGGTCCTTGCAGAGTGTATCTGCTAGCGTTATCAGTGAGTGGTCCTTGCAGAGTGTATCTGCTAGCGTTATCAGTGAGTGGTCCTTGCAGAGTGTATCTGCTAGCGTTATCAGTGAGTGGTCCTTGCAGAGTGTATCTGCTAGCGTTATCAGTGAGTGGTCCTTGCAGAGTGTATCTGCTAGCGTTATCAGTGAGTGGTCCTTGCAGAGTGTATCTGCTAGCGTTATCAGTGAGTGGTCCTTGCAGAGTGTATCTGCTAGCGTTATCAGTGAGTGGTCCTTGCAGAGTGTATCTGCTAGCGTTATCAGTGAGTGGTCCTTGCAGAGTGTATCTGCTAGCGTTATCAGTGAGTGGTCCTTGCAGAGTGTATCTGCTAGCGTTATCAGTGAGTGGTCCTTGCAAAGTGTATCTGCTAGCGTTATCAGTGAGTGGTCCTTGCAAAGTGTATCTGCTAGCGTTATCAGTGAGTGGTCCTTGCAGAGTGTATCTGCTAGCGTTATCAGTGAGTGGTCCTTGCAAAGTGTATCTGCTAGCGTTATCAGTGAGTGGTCCTTGCAAAGTGTATCTGCGTTATCAGTGAGTGGTCCTTGCAAAGTGTATCTGCTAGCGTTATCAGTGAGTGGTCCTTGCAAAGTGTATCTGCTAGCGTTATCAGTGAGTGGTCCTTGCAAAGTGTATCTGCTAGCGTTATCAGTGAGTGGTCCTTGCAAAGTGTATCTGCTAGCGTTATCAGTGAGTGGTCCTTGCAGAGTGTATCTGCTAGCGTTATCAGTGAGTGGTCCTTGCAGAGTGTATCTGCTAGCGTTATCAGTGAGTGGTCCTTGCAGAGTGTATCTGCTAGCGTTATCAGTGAGTGGTCCTTGCAGAGTGTATCTGCTAGCGTTATCAGTGAGTGGTCCTTGCAAAGTGTATCTGCTAGCGTTATCAGTGAGTGGTCCTTGCAGAGTGTATCTGCTAGCGTTATCAGTGAGTGGTCCTTGCAGAGTGTATCTGCTAGCGTTATCAGTGAGTGGTCCTTGCAGAGTGTATCTGCTAGCGTTATCAGTGAGTGGTCCTTGCAGAGTGTATCTGCTAGCGTTATCAGTGAGTGGTCCTTGCAGAGTGTATCTGCTAGCGTTATCAGTGAGTGGTCCTTGCAGAGTGTATCTGCTAGCGTTATCAGTGAGTGGTCCTTGCAGAGTGTATCTGCTAGCGTTATCAGTGAGTGGTCCTTGCAGAGTGTATCTGCTAGCGTTATCAGTGAGTGGTCCTTGCAGAGTGTATCTGCTAGCGTTATCAGTGAGTGGTCCTTGCAGAGTGTATCTGCTAGCGTTATCAGTGAGTGGTCCTTGCAGAGTGTATCTGCTAGCGTTATCAGTGAGTGGTCCTTGCAGAGTGTATCTGCTAGCGTTATCAGTGAGTGGTCCTTGCAGAGTGTATCTGCTAGCGTTATCAGTGAGTGGTCCTTGCAAAGTGTATCTGCTAGCGTTATCAGTGAGTGGTCCTTGCAAAGTGTATCTGCTAGCGTTATCAGTGAGTGGTCCTTGCAAAGTGTATCTGCTAGCGTTATCAGTGAGTGGTCCTTGCAAAGTGTATCTGCTAGCGTTATCAGTGAGTGGTCCTTGCAGAGTGTATCTGCTAGCGTTATCAGTGAGTGGTCCTTGCAGAGTGTATCTGCTAGCGTTATCAGTGAGTGGTCCTTGCAGAGTGTATCTGCTAGCGTTATCAGTGAGTGGTCCTTGCAAAGTGTATCTGCTAGCGTTATCAGTGAGTGGTCCTTGCAAAGTGTATCTGCTAGCGTTATCAGTGAGTGGTCCTTGCAGAGTGTATCTGCTAGCGTTATCAGTGAGTGGTCCTTGCAGAGTGTATCTGCTAGCGTTATCAGTGAGTGGTCCTTGCAGAGTGTATCTGCTAGCGTTATCAGTGAGTGGTCCTTGCAAAGTGTATCTGCTAGCGTTATCAGTGAGTGGTCCTTGCAAAGTGTATCTGCTAGCGTTATCAGTGAGTGGTCCTTGCAAAGTGTATCTGCTAGCGTTATCAGTGAGTGGTCCTTGCAAAGTGTATCTGCTAGCGTTATCAGTGAGTGGTCCTTGCAGAGTGTATCTGCTAGCGTTATCAGTGAGTGGTCCTTGCAGAGTGTATCTGCTAGCGTTATCAGTGAGTGGTCCTTGCAGAGTGTATCTGCTAGCGTTATCAGTGAGTGGTCCTTGCAAAGTGTATCTGCTAGCGTTATCAGTGAGTGGTCCTTGCAAAGTGTATCTGCTAGCGTTATCAGTGAGTGGTCCTTGCAAAGTGTATCTGCTAGCGTTATCAGTGAGTGGTCCTTGCAAAGTGTATCTGCTAGCGTTATCAGTGAGTGGTCCTTGCAGAGTGTATCTGCTAGCGTTATCAGTGAGTGGTCCTTGCAGAGTGTATCTGCTAGCGTTATCAGTGAGTGGTCCTTGCAGAGTGTATCTGCTAGCGTTATCAGTGAGTGGTCCTTGCAAAGTGTATCTGCTAGCGTTATCAGTGAGTGGTCCTTGCAAAGTGTATCTGCTAGCGTTATCAGTGAGTGGTCCTTGCAGAGTGTATCTGCTAGCGTTATCAGTGAGTGGTCCTTGCAGAGTGTATCTGCTAGCGTTATCAGTGAGTGGTCCTTGCAGAGTGTATCTGCTAGCGTTATCAGTGAGTGGTCCTTGCAGAGTGTATCTGCTAGCGTTATCAGTGAGTGGTCCTTGCAGAGTGTATCTGCTAGCGTTATCAGTGAGTGGTCCTTGCAAAGTGTATCTGCTAGCGTTATCAGTGAGTGGTCCTTGCAGAGTGTATCTGCTAGCGTTATCAGTGAGTGGTCCTTGCAAAGTGTATCTGCTAGCGTTATCAGTGAGTGGTCCTTGCAGAGTGTATCTGCTAGCGTTATCAGTGAGTGGTCCTTGCAAAGTGTATCTGCTAGCGTTATCAGTGAGTGGTCCTTGCAAAGTGTATCTGCTAGCGTTATCAGTGAGTGGTCCTTGCAGAGTGTATCTGCTAGCGTTATCAGTGAGTGGTCCTTGCAAAGTGTATCTGCTAGCGTTATCAGTGAGTGGTCCTTGCAGAGTGTATCTGCTAGCGTTATCAGTGAGTGGTCCTTGCAGAGTGTATCTGCTAGCGTTATCAGTGAGTGGTCCTTGCAGAGTGTATCTGCTAGCGTTATCAGTGAGTGGTCCTTGCAAAGTGTATCTGCTAGCGTTATCAGTGAGTGGTCCTTGCAAAGTGTATCTGCTAGCGTTATCAGTGAGTGGTCCTTGCAGAGTGTATCTGCTAGCGTTATCAGTGAGTGGTCCTTGCAGAGTGTATCTGCTAGCGTTATCAGTGAGTGGTCCTTGCAGAGTGTATCTGCTAGCGTTATCAGTGAGTGGTCCTTGCAAAGTGTATCTGCTAGCGTTATCAGTGAGTGGTCCTTGCAAAGTGTATCTGCTAGCGTTATCAGTGAGTGGTCCTTGCAGAGTGTATCTGCTAGCGTTATCAGTGAGTGGTCCTTGCAAAGTGTATCTGCTAGCGTTATCAGTGAGTGGTCCTTGCAGAGTGTATCTGCTAGCGTTATCAGTGAGTGGTCCTTGCAAAGTGTATCTGCTAGCGTTATCAGTGAGTGGTCCTTGCAAAGTGTATCTGCTAGCGTTATCAGTGAGTGGTCCTTGCAAAGTGTATCTGCTAGCGTTATCAGTGAGTGGTCCTTGCAAAGTGTATCTGCTAGCGTTATCAGTGAGTGGTCCTTGCAGAGTGTATCTGCTAGCGTTATCAGTGAGTGGTCCTTGCAAAGTGTATCTGCTAGCGTTATCAGTGAGTGGTCCTTGCAGAGTGTATCTGCTAGCGTTATCAGTGAGTGGTCCTTGCAGAGTGTATCTGCTAGCGTTATCAGTGAGTGGTCCTTGCAAAGTGTATCTGCTAGCGTTATCAGTGAGTGGTCCTTGCAAAGTGTATCTGCTAGCGTTATCAGTGAGTGGTCCTTGCAGAGTGTATCTGCTAGCGTTATCAGTGAGTGGTCCTTGCAGAGTGTATCTGCTAGCGTTATCAGTGAGTGGTCCTTGCAGAGTGTATCTGCTAGCGTTATCAGTGAGTGGTCCTTGCAAAGTGTATCTGCTAGCGTTATCAGTGAGTGGTCCTTGCAGAGTGTATCTGCTAGCGTTATCAGTGAGTGGTCCTTGCAAAGTGTATCTGCTAGCGTTATCAGTGAGTGGTCCTTGCAGAGTGTATCTGCTAGCGTTATCAGTGAGTGGTCCTTGCAAAGTGTATCTGCTAGCGTTATCAGTGAGTGGTCCTTGCAGAGTGTATCTGCTAGCGTTATCAGTGAGTGGTCCTTGCAAAGTGTATCTGCTAGCGTTATCAGTGAGTGGTCCTTGCAAAGTGTATCTGCTAGCGTTATCAGTGAGTGGTCCTTGCAAAGTGTATCTGCTAGCGTTATCAGTGAGTGGTCCTTGCAGAGACTTGGCTAGGTAGTAATCGTGTTGGACAAAGCAGTACTTCCTGTAACATAGAGGTTCTGAGCTGTGACTTCCTGTCAATCAACATTCAAACAGGAAGCAGGAAGTAGAAACAGGAGGAGGTCAGAGTGACAGACCAAAGAAATGCCAACAGGGAGATGGATGGAAGTTATCTTATCACAGAACACTATCTCGACTTTGGTACAGAGAGAACACCCAGAGATTCAGTACCAGTCGAAAGTTCTAGAACACCTACTCATTCTAGGGGTTTTCTTTTTACTATTTTCTACATTGAAGAATAATAGTGAAGACATCAAAACAATGAAATAACACATATGGAATCATGTAGTAACCAAATCAAAATATACTTTGACTGGTACTGTACACACACACACACACACGGAGGCTCCTCAGAGGAGGAAGAGAAGGAGCATCCTCCTCAGTGAATTTCATAAAAATACAAATTGTGAAACATTTAAAAAGTTATCCTTTTAGATAAAACACATTTTAATCGCATTTTACCAAATAATTGCAGCATGAACTGACATGTTGTCCATCCAATCAAAGGATCAGAGAATGAATCTAGTACTGAAAGCATAAGCTATAGCTAGCTAGCACCACAGTGCATAAAATGTGCTGAGTAATTGACTCAAAGAGAGGGAAAGAAAATAGTTGAACAGTTTTAAACAAATTAATTTCTTTACATATGAAGAAGCAAGACCAGATTGTCATTTTTTTTTTACTTTCAGTTTCACTTATTTTGCTAGAAAATGTAGCTAGCTGGTTTAGCCTATTCAAACACCTGGCTCAAACAGAGGAATGCTATGTTAGCTAGCTAGATTAGCCTATTCAAACACCTGGCTCAAACAGAGGGATGCTATGTTAGCTAGCTAGATTAGCCTATTCAAACACCTGGCTCAAACAGAGGGATGCTATGTTAGCTAGCTAGATTAGCCTATTCAAACACCTGGCTCAAACAGAGGGATGCTATGTTAGCTAGCTAGATTAGCCTATTCAAACACCTGGCTCAAACAGAGGGATGCTATGTTAGCTAGCTAGATTAGCCTATTCAAACACCTGGCTCAAACAGAGGGATGCTATGTTAGCTAGCTAGATTAGCCTATTCAAACACCTGGCTCAAACAGAGGGATGCTATGTTAGCTAGCTGGCTATGACTATCCAACACAACCCTGGAACTCCTCCAAGTCAAGGTAAGCTTTTTTGGTTTTACTCATTTCAAGGCCTGATCACCAACCACAACGAGACACTCTATAGGGAGGTCAGAGACCTGGTCATGTGGTGCCAAGACAACAACCTCTGCCTCAACGTGATCAAGACAAAGGAGATGATTGTGGACTACAGGAAAAGGAGGACCGAGAACGAGAGCGTACCGCCTGGTATGGCAACTGTTCGGCCTCCGACCACAAGGCACTACAGAGGGTAGTAAGTACGGCCCAGTACATCACTGGGGCTAAGCTTCCTGCCACCCAGGACCTCTATACCAGGCGGTGTCAAAGGAAGGCTTTAAAAATGATCAAAGACTCCAACCACCCGAGTCAAAGACTGTTCTCTCTGCTACCGCATGACAAGTGGTACCGGAGCGCCAATTCTAGGTCCAGAAGGCTCCTTAACAGCTTCTACCCCCAAGCCATAACACTCCTGAACAGCTAATCAAAGGGCTACCTAGACCTCTTTTACGCTGCTGCTACTCTGTTCATAATCTATGCATAGTCACTTTAACTCTACCTACATGTAGATATTATCTCAATTACCTCAACTAACCGGTGCCCCCGCACATGGACTCTGTACCGGTACCCCCTGTATATAGCCTCCACATTGACTCTGTACCGTAATACCCTGTATATAGCCTCCACATTGACTCTGTACCGTAATACCCTGTATATAGCCTCCACATTGACTCTGTACCGTAATACCCTGTATATAGCCTCCACATTGACTCTGTACCGTAATACCCTGTATATAGCCTCCACATTGACTCTGTACCGGTACCCCCTGTATATAGCCTCCACATTGACTCTGTACCAGTACCCCCCTGTATATAGCCTCCACATTGACTCTGTACCATAATACCCTGTATATAGTCTCCGCATTGACTCTGTACCAGTACCCCCTGTATATAGCCTCCACATTGACTCTGTACCGGTACCCCCTGTATATAGCCTCCACATTGACTCTGTTCCCGGTACCCCCAGTATATAGCCTCCACATTGACTCTGTACCGGTACCCCCTGTATATAGCCTCCACATTGACTCTGTACCGGTACCCCCTGTATATAGCCTCCACATTGACTCTGTTCCCGGTACCCCCAGTATATAGCCTCCACATTGACTCTGTATCGGTACCCCCTGTATATAGCCTCCACATTGACTCTGTACCGGTACCCCCTGTATATAGCCTCCACATTGACTCTGTTCCTGGTACCCCCAGTATATAGTCTCCACATTGACTCTGTACCGGTACCCCCAGTATATAGCCTCCACATTGACTCTGTACCGGTTCCCCCTGTATAAACAGTGGGGACAACAAGTATTTGATACACTGCCGATTTTGCAGGTTTTCCTACTTACAAAGCATGTAGAGGTCTGTAATGTTTTTATCATAGGTACACTTCTAAAACAAAAATCCAGAAAATCACATTGTATGATTTTTAAGTAATTAATTAGCATTTTATTGCATGACATAAGTATTTGATCACCTACCAACCAGAAAGAATTCCGGCTCTCACAGACCTGTTAGTTTTTCTTTAAGAAGCCCTCCTGTTCTCCACTCATTACCTGTATTAACTGCACCTGTTTGAACTCGTTACCTGTATAAAAGACACCTGTCCACACACTCAATCAAACAGACTACAACCTCTCCACAATGATGTACCGCTGTTACATTGAACTGGGTGAATATGAATGACAGTAACCTAAACCTGTCACTGTTACATTGAACTGGGTGAATATGAATGACAGTAACCTAAACCTGTCACTGTTACATTGAACTGGGTGAATATGAATGACAGTAACCTAAACCTGTCACTGTTACATTGAACTGGGTGAATATGAATGACAGTAACCTAAACCCATCACTATTACATTGAACTGGGTGAATATGAATGACAGTAACCTAAACCTGTCACTGTTACATTGAACTGGGTGAATATGAATGACAGTAACCTAAACCCGTCACTGTTACATTGAACTGGGTGAATATGAATGACAGTAACCTAAACCCATCACTGTTACATTGAACTGGGTGAATATGAATGACAGTAACCTAAACCTGTCACTGTTACATTGAACTGGGTGAATATGAATGACAGTAACCTAAACCTGTCACTGTTACATTGAACTGGGTGAATATGAATGACAGTAACCTAAACCCATCACTATTACATTGAACTGGGTGAATATGAATGACAGTAACCTAAACCTGTCACTGTTACATTGAACTGGGTGAATATGAATGACAGTAACCTAAACCCATCACTGTTACATTGAACTGGGTGAATATGAATGACAGTAACCTAAACCCATCACTGTTACATTGAACTGGGTGAATATGAATGACAGTAACCTAAACCTGTCACTGTTACATTGAACTGGGTGAATATGAATGACAGTAACCTAAACCTGTCACTGTTACATTGAACTGGGTGAATATGAATGACAGTAACCTAAACCCATCACTGTTACATTGAACTGGGTGAATATGAATGACAGTAACCTAAACCCATCACTGTTACATTGAACTGGGTGAATATGAATGACAGTAACCTAAACCTGTCACTGTTACATTGAACTGGGTGAATATGAATGACAGTAACCTAAACCTGTCACTGTTACATTGAACTGGGTGAATATGAATGACAGTAACCTAAACCCATCACTGTTACATTGAACTGGGTGAATATGAATGACAGTAACCTAAACCCATCACTGTTACATTGAACTGGGTGAATATGAATGACAGTAACCTAAACCCATCACTGTTACATTGAACTGGGTGAATATGAATGACAGTAACCTAAACCTGTCACTGTTACATTGAACTGGGTGAATATGAATGACAGTAACCTAAACCCATCACTGTTACATTGAACTGGGTGAATATGAATGACAGTAACCTAAACCCATCACTGTTACATTGAACTGGGTGAATATGAATGACAGTAACCTAAACCCATCACTGTTACATTGAACTGGGTGAATATGAATGACAGTAACCTAAACCCATCACTGTTACATTGAACTGGGTGAATATGAATGACAGTAACCTAAACCCATCACTGTTACATTGAACTGGGTGAATATGAATGACAGTAACCTAAACCTGTCACTGTTACATTGAACTGGGTGAATATGAATGACAGTAACCTAAACCTGTCACTGTTACATTGAACTGGGTGAATATGAATGACAGTAACCTAAACCCATCACTGTTACATTGAACTGGGTGAATATGAATGACAGTAACCTAAACCCATCACTGTTACATTGAACTGGGTGAATATGAATGACAGTAACCTAAACCTGTCACTGTTACATTGAACTGGGTGAATATGAATGACAGTAACCTAAACCTGTCACTGTTACATTGAACTGGGTGAATATGAATGACAGTAACCTAAACCCATCACTATTACATTGAACTGGGTGAATATGAATGACAGTAACCTAAACCTGTCACTGTTACATTGAACTGGGTGAATATGAATGACAGTAACCTAAACCCATCACTGTTACATTGAACTGGGTGAATATGAATGACAGTAACCTAAACCCATCACTGTTACATTGAACTGGGTGAATATGAATGACAGTAACCTAAACCCATCACTGTTACATTGAACTGGGTGAATATGAATGACAGTAACCTAAACCCATCACTGTTACATTGAACTGGGTGAATATGAATGACAGTAACCTAAACCCATCACTGTTACATTGAACTGGGTGAATATGAATGACAGTAACCTAAACCCATCACTATTACATTGAACTGGGTGAATATGAATGACAGTAACCTAAACCCATCACTGTTACATTGAACTGGGTGAATATGAATGACAGTAACCTAAACCTGTCACTGTTACATTGAACTGGGTGAATATGAATGACAGTTATCCAATATGCTGTAACAGAAATAAGGCCTGGAAAAATAAATCCTCCTCCTCTGAAATATGTCCCATAGTCCCTTAGTTTCCACATGAAGAAGTGGGACTATCACTGTTGTCTGGTGGTCAGAGTCCTAAAGCACTTCCTCTTTATCAGAGATGAGGGACTAGTTTTTATATCGTGTTACAGGGTTCTTTTAAAAACACCTCCACCCTTCGGAGGAAAGAGAGCGGGTCTGTGTGTGTGTGTGTGTGTGTGTGTGTGTGTGTGTGTGTGTGTGTGCCTACGCTTGCATCCGAAGCCTATCCTTAAAATACACACACCATAATTCCCAGGAAAGCGGGCAGCTTTTAATGGATTGACATCTCACCAACAGGAAGTGACGCAATGCTCACTTCCTGGTTCTGAATGAATGGTGCCTGACTTGGAAATTTTTGTCTTAAAATAGCCTCTCACACACACACACACACACACACACACACACACACACACACACACACACACACACAAACAAAGCCTAAAGGAGAGCTATGGGAAGGCAATGACACAGACAGACTGTAATGATGGGGATAAGTTATTGAGGTGTGGAACACCAAGACTTCAAAAACAGGATCTGAGGATTTCCTCTCCTTAGACTCCCTCACCCTGTCTCACCTCTCTCCTCTCTCCTCTCTCCTCTCTCCTCTCTCCTCTCTCCTGACCCTGTCTCACCTCTCTCCTCTCTCCTGACCCTGTCTCACCTCTCTCCTCTCTCCTGACCCTGTCTCACCTCTCTCCTCCTCTCTCCTCTCTCCTCTCTCACCTCTCTCCTCTCTCCTCTCTCCTGTCCCTGTCTCACCTCTCTCCTCTCTCCTGACCCTGTCTCTCCTCTCTCCTGACCCTGTCTCACCTCTCTCCTCTCTCCTGACCCTGTCTCACCTCTCTCCTCTCTCCTGACCCTGTCTCACCTCTCTCCTCTCTCCTGACCCTGTCTCTCCTCTCTCCTGACCCTGTCTCTCCTCTCTCCTGACCCTGTCTCTCCTGACCCTGTCTCTCCTCTCTCCTGACCCACCTCTCTCCTCTCTCCTGACCCTGTCTCACCTCTCTCCTCACCCCTCTCTCCGCACCTCTCTCCTGAACCTCTTTCACCCCTCTCTCTCTCTTCACCCTCTCTTCCCTCCTCACCCCTCCCTCCTCACCCCTTTCTCCGCCTCATCCTGACAGATCCTCAGGTTGGCACCACAAACTCCCCCTTCTCTCTTTCTGTCTCTCAGCAACAAGAGAACAGAGCTCTCAGAACAACTCTCTCTCCCTCCCTCCCCATTTATCTCCCTCTTTCCCTCTGTGTGTTTCACCTCCTCTGCAGTATCAGCATCAGATATCAAGGCCATTTATAGACATCAGACACCGTAATTACAGAACTGCCTCACTGCTCTGACTAACCAGCTAGCTATGGAGAGAGAATTGGGGGAAATATCTCTTCTCTCTTGGGTTTGGAGATCTGTCTCACCATTCCCATGAATGCACACAGTTATATAGACACAGTTATATAGACACAGTTATATATAGACACAGTTATATATAGACACAGTTACATATAGACACAGTTATATATAGACACAGTTATATATAGACACAGTTATATAGACACAGTTATATATAGACACAGTTATATATAGACACAGTTATATATAGACACAGTTATATATAGACACAGTTATATATAGACACAGTTATATAGACACAGTTATATATAGACACAGTTATATAGACACAGTTATATAGACACAGTTATATAGACACAGTTATATAGACACAGTTATATAGACAGTTATATAAAGTGGTGTAAAGTACTTAAGTAAAAATATTTGAAAGTACTACTTAAAACCTCTTAGGGCTACAGTGCAGTGTTCAGTTGTTCAGATAAGTGACGTGCCCAAAGTAAACTGCCTGTTACTCAGGCCCAGAAGCTAGGATATGCATGTAATTGGTAGCATTGGATAGAAAACACTCTGAAGTTTCTACAACTGTTAACATGTGAGTATAACAGAACTGATATTGTAGGTGAAAAACCAGAGGAAAATCCATCCGGAAGATTTATTTTTGAGGTGACTGCTCATTCAAATGCTTGTTTATGGGAAAATCAAAGGAAATCCTCCCAGATTGCAGTTCCTAGGGCTTCCACTAGATGTCAACAGTCTTTAGAAAGGGTTTCAGGCTTGTTTTTTGAAAAATTAGCTGGAATTTGTAGTTTTTCAAGGTGGCTCTCATTTGGACTGTAGTCTTGTGGCGCCGGGTGGATGAAGGCACTTCGTTATTTATCTCCGGTATTTAACATACTATTAAACTATTAAAAACACATTATTCTCCGTCTTAAAAACACATTATTCTCCGTCTTAAAAACACATTATTCTCCGTCTTAAAAACACATTATTCTCCGTCTTAAAAACACATTATTCTCCGTCTTAAAAACACATTATTCTCCGTCTTAAAAACACACTATTCTCCGTCTTAAAAACACATTATTCTCCGTCTTAAAAACACATTATTCTCCGTCTTAAAAACACATTATTCTCCGTCTTAAAAACACATTATTCTCCGTCTTAAAAACACATTATTCTCCGTCTTAAAAACACATTATTCTCCGTCTTAAAAACACATTATTCTCCGTCTTAAAAACACATTATTCTCCGCCTTAAAAACACATTATTCTCCATCTTAAAAACACATTATTCTCCGTCTTAAAAACACATTATTCTCCATCTTAAAAACACATTATTCTCCATCTTAAAAACACATTATTCTCCGTCTTAAATTGTATGTTTATTTACATATTAGGGTGCCTGAGGATTGATTAGAAACGTTGTTAGACTTGTTTGGATGACTAAACTGACTTTTTGGAGATATAAACAAGGACTTTATAGAACAAAACAACCTTTTGTTGTGTAGCTGGGACCCTTGGGATTGCAAACAGAGGAAGATCTTAAAATGAAAGTGATTTATTTTATTGTTATTTCTGACTTTTGTGACGCCTCTGCTAGTTTGGAAAATGTTTTTAATGCTTTTGGGTGTGGAGCGCTGTCCTCAGATAATTGTATGCTTTCGCCGTAAAGACTTTTTGAAATCTGACAAAGCGGCTGAATTAACAAGAAGTTAAGCTTTTCAATGATGAAGGACTCTTGTATGTTCATGAATGTTTAATATTACGATTTTGTCATTTGATGGCGTGCTCCAGCGATACCGAATGTTGATGATTTTGATCCCGTTAACGAGATCTGTGTGTTAACCTTTTTGGGATAGGGGGCAGCATTTTCACCTTTGGATGAATAGCGTGCCCAGAGTGAACTGTCCCCTACTCTGTCCCAGATGCTAATATATGGATATTGTTATTAGTATAGGATAGAAAACACTCTGAAGTTTCTAAAACTGTTTGAATGATGTCTGTGAGAATAACAGAACTCATATGGCAAAAACCTGAGAAAAAATCTAACCAGGAAGTGGGAAATCTGAGGTTTGTAGTTTTTCAACTCAGCCCCCATTGAAGACACAGGGTGGTATTAGTTATGTTTCACTTCCCAAGGCTTCCACTAGATGTCAACAGTATTTAGAACCTGTTTTGAGGATTCTACTCTAAAGGAGGGGCTCATAAGAGCTCTTTGAGTGAGTGGTCTGGCAGAGTGCCACAGCCTCGGTCTGGCAGAGTGCCACAGCCTCGGTCTGGCAGAGTGCCACAGCCTCGGTCTGGCAGAGTGCCACAGCCTCGGTCTGGCAGAGTGCCACAGCCTCGGTCTGGCAGAGTGCCACAGCCTCGGTCTGGCACGCTCACGTGAAAGGTAGCTACATTCCACTTCATTTGTACAGACAAAGGAATTGTCCGGTTGGAACATTAATGAAGTTTTATGTTAAAAACATCCTAAAGATTGATTCCATACTTAGTTTGGCATGTTTCTACGGGCTGTAACTTTTTGAACTTTTCGTCCGACGTTCGGCGCGATCTGAACACGCTTTTGGATTTGTTTACCAAACGCCCTAAAAAAAGAAGATATTTGGACATAACTGATGGACATTATCAAACAAATCAAACATTTATGGTGGAACTGGGATTCCTGGGAGTGCATTCTGATGAAGATCATCAAAGGTAAGTGAATATTTAAAATGCTATTTCTGAGTAATGTTGACTACCCAATATGGAGGGTATCTTTTTGGCTGCATTGTTGTCTGAACGCAGTACAGATTATTGCATGGTTTGCTTTCTCCGTAAAGTGTTTTTGAAATCTGACACAGCGGTTGCATTAAGGAGAAGTTTATCGAAAGTTCCATGTATAAATAGTCGTATCTTTATCAGTATTTCTGTAAATTGATGTGGCTCTCTGCAAAATCACCGGATGTTTTGGAACTACTGAACGTAACGGGCCAATGTAAACTCAGATTTTTGTATATAAATATGAACTTTATCGAAAGATAAAGTCCTATGAGTGTCATCTGATGAAGATCAAAGGTTAGTGATTCATTTTCTCTCTATTTCTGCTTTTTGTGACTCCTACTAGACAGGTTAAGTCATTTTTGGGGGGTATCTGTACTTTACTTCACTAATTATATTTTTGATTCCTAAAGATAATTAGATTTTTTACTCCATACATTTTTCCTGACACCCAAAAGTTACATTTTTACAGAAAAATTGTCTAATACACACTTATCAAGAGAACATCCCTGTTCATCCCTACTGCCTCTGATCTGGAGGACTCACTAAACAGAGAACATCCCTGGTCATCCCTACTGCCTCTGATCTGGAGGACTCACTAAACAGAGAACATCCCTGGTCCTCCCTACTGCCTCTGATCTGGTGGACTCACTAAACAGAGAACATCCCTGGTCATCCCTACTGCCTCTGATCTGGAGGAATTACTAAACAGAGAATGTCCCTGGTCATCCCTTCTACCTCTGATTCTACCAAATGCTTCCTTTGTAAATGATGTCTGAGTGTTGGAGTGTGCCCCTGGCTATCTGTAAATGATGTCTGAGTGTTGGAGTGTGCCCCTGGCTATCTGTAAATTATGTCTGAGTGGTGGAGTGTTCCCCTGGCTATCTGTAAATTATGTCTGAGTGGTGGAGTGTTCCCCTGGCTATCTGTAAATGATGTCTGAGTGGTGGAGTGTGCCCCTGGCTATCTGTAAATGATGTCTGAGTGGTGGAGTGTGCCCCTGGCTATCTGTAAATGATGTCTGAGTGGTGGAGTGTTCCCCTGGCTATCTGTAAATTATGTCTGAGTGGTGGAGTGTTCCCCTGGCTATCTGTAAATTATGTCTGAGTGGTGGAGTGTGCTCCTGGCTATCTGTAAATGATGTCTGAGTGGTGGAGTGTGCCCCTGGCTATCTGTAAATGATGTCTGAGTGGTGGAGTGTGCCCCTGGCTATCTGTAAATGATGTCTGAGTGGTGGAGTGTGCCCCTGGCTATCTGTAAATGATGTCTGAGTGGTGGAGTGTGCCCCTGGCTATCTGTAAATGATGTCTGAGTGGTGGAGTGTGCCCCTGGCTATCTGTAAATGATGTCTGAGTGGTGGAGTGTGCCCCTGGCTATCTGTAAATGATGTCTGAGTGGTGGAGTGTTCCCCTGGCTATCTGTAAATGATGTCTGAGTGGTGGAGTGTGCCCCTGGCTATCTGTAAATGATGTCTGAGTGGTGGAGTGTTCCCCTGGCTATCTGTAAATGATGTCTGAGTGGTGGAGTGTGCCCCTGGCTATCTGTAAATGATGTCTGAGTGGTGGAGTGTGCCCCTGGCTATCTGTAAATGATGTCTGAGTGGTGGAGTGTGCCCCTGGCTATCTGTAAATGATGTCTGAGTGGTGGAGTGTTCCCCTGGCTATCTGTAAATGATGTCTGAGTGGTGGAGTGTTCCCCTGGCTATCTGTAAATTATGTCTGAGTGGTGGAGTGTGCCCCTGGCTATCTGTAAATGATGTCTGAGTGGTGGAGTGTGCCCCTGGCTATCTGTAAATGATGTCTGAGTGGTGGAGTGTGCCCCTGGCTATCTGTAAATGATGTCTGAGTGGTGGAGTGTTCCCCTGGCTATCTGTAAATGATGTCTGAGTGGTGGAGTATTCCCCTGGCTATCTGTAAATGATGTCTGAGTGGTGGAGTGTGCCCCTGGCTATCTGTAAATGATGTCTGAGTGGTGGAGTGTGCCCCTGGCTATCTGTAAATGATGTCTGAGTGGTGGAGTGTGCCCCTGGCTATCTGTAAATGATGTCTGAGTGGTGGAGTGTGCCCCTGGCTATCTGTAAATGATGTCTGAGTGGTGGAGTGTGCCCCTGGCTATCTGTAAATGATGTCTGAGTGGTGGAGTGTTCCCCTGGCTATCTGTAAATGATGTCTGAGTGGTGGAGTGTGCCCCTGGCTATCTGTAAATGATGTCTGAGTGGTGGAGTGTTCCCCTGGCTATCTGTAAATGATGTCTGAGTGGTGGAGTGTTCCCCTGGCTATCTGTAAATGATGTCTGAGTGGTGGAGTGTGCCCCTGGCTATCTGTAAATGATGTCTGAGTGGTGGAGTGTTCCCCTGGCTATCTGTAAATGATGTCTGAGTGGTGGAGTGTTCCCCTGGCTATCTGTAAATGATGTCTGAGTGGTGGAGTGTTCCCCTGGCTATCTGTAAATGATGTCTGAGTGGTGGAGTGTGCCCCTGGCTATCTGTAAATGATGTCTGAGTGGTGGAGTGTTCCCCTGGCTATCTGTAAATGATGTCTGAGTGGTGGAGTGTTCCCCTGGCTATCTGTAAATGATGTCTGAGTGGTGGAGTGTTCCCCTGGCTATCTGTAAATGATGTCTGAGTGGTGGAGTGTTCCCCTGGCTATCTGTAAATGATGTCTGAGTGGTGGAGTGTTCCCCTGGCTATCTGTAAATGATGTCTGAGTGGTGGAGTGTTCCCCTGGCTATCTGTAAATGATGTCTGAGTGGTGGAGTGTTCCCCTGGCTATCTGTAAATGATGTCTG